>NC_054376.1:116901301-116951301 GCF_017654675.1 Xenopus laevis
TGCAATTGCTTTTTACGTTTTTAATGTCTAAGTTATGGTTCAGAACGTAGCAAATCCCTCTGGTAAATTCCCCCTGATGTACAAAGATAGATGTGCATCATTAACGAGCAGTGCAAGCCTTGCACTATTATATAGATAAACGCAGAAGAAGGAAGCTGGATCGATGTAAACAACAGTAGCCCAGGAAGAGACGTAGCCATTAAACACTTCTGCTCTTGCTATCCATTTATTTCTTGTGGTGCAATATAAATAGGAGAGCATTTCACACCCATACACTTTCTAACTCCACTCAATGGGGTCCGTTTACTAAAGTGCGGTAAATCTGACTTTAAGTTTCCGCATGTTATCGCTGAGAATATTTTTACGCCAGAATATTCGCAGCGACTAAGTTTACTAAACAGCGATGCGCTCAGAAGTCATTGCGATCACTTGCGGTAACTACGTTAAGGAACCAGCTTACGTTAGCGGTAATTTTAGCGAGTTGCGAATTTTCTGGCGAAAAATTAAGTTTTTGCGAATATTTATGCTATAAAATAGTCTTGTTTTATGGCGGTTATTATGGCAATTTTTACTGTGACATTTATGGCCAGAAATGCATCTTCAAAACTTATAAACTTTATTGACTGATGATTATACCATCCAACAACATCTCCAGAGTAATACCAATCAAACATGTCTGCATCATATAAACCCTTCTGCCAATAGAATCATAGGAAATGATACCAGTCAATCTCTTTGCTTCATAGAAATGCACAGTTTAATGTAGCCAATCACAATGAAACCAAAAAGCGTAGAGGCTGACGAATCGTTGGACTGTGATGCCGTTGCCAATAATACGACTCTGAGCTGAAACTGCTGCTGTTGCACCAGATAGAAGCAGAAGCCAAAACATCCTGTCAGCAATAGCTACAGATCTGTCTCCTGTCAGCAAAGAATGATGGGTAAAAAAAAAACATTATTATGGGATATTTCCTGCCCCTTGAGAATTTTCTGGCAGAAAAAATACTTTTACGCCACTTCATATGTGGCGGTAAAAGTTTGCGAATATTCTGGCGTTAATTTTGTCTTTAGCACATTTCGCTGTTTAGTAAACCATGCGTTAATGTGTACGTAGCGTTATTTTCAGCAAATGCGATAACTGGCGAACAATTATTCTTGCGCAAGAAAATTCGCAAATTTATATTTACCACAGGTTAGTAAACTGGCGATAACATATTTGGCGAAAATTCTGTCTATATATTGTGCGAATATTTTTAACGCACTTTAGTAAACGGACCCCAATATATGAATTTACTTTGCTCTACAGACGCCTCTCTTAACTATCCATGTTCCAAACGAATACAAAATATACAGAAATACAAAAATACTAGCTACTTTTCTATAACAGAATCATATATTTAGTGTGGGGTCAAGATAAACTGGAATAACGAAGAGGTGGGCAGAGCTGCAGCAGGTCCAGGCCTCCTTACAAAATCAGACACTTCCAACATGGGGCCAAAGGACTAAGGAGCCTGTGGTAGTATTAAGATGTATAGATGTATAGTACCTGCCAATATGCTTTTGTAGGTCATGATTAGACCACCTTCCCTGCCAACTGCATCTGCCATTAACCTGCCAGACAGGTGATAGGATTGTAATTGTGGAGGTTGCTTGGCTTCGAAATCTCCTTGGCCTAGTTATGTACATACCTGATCTCCCAGTAAGGTCCATATATGTTGAGTACATGGAAAGTATCCTTGTTGCATTGTTAAATTGGTTTGAAAAAAGACCAAAGTTCATCAAGTTCAACCCCTCCAAAATAAACCCAGCATCCACACATACACACATTGACACTGATCCCACCATACACAAACTATATATATATATATATCAACAATGGTCAGTTTGCCATTGATAGTAGCTGCATGGGTTAAACAAAATTGTCTTTATAAAATGATTGGATGCATTTCATTCCCTCTCCCAGTTAGCTACTAACGATTGTGCAGTGCTTCAAATCCAATTTCCTCTCCTAATGAAATTCTACATGCCATTCTTTGAGAGTAAATGAAAGGTACACTTTAGTGTGCGTAATCATTAGTAAATGAAAACTAGACGCAAAGAAAACAAGCACCAAAATCAATGCCCACAGCTACATAGTTAAAGGGATACTGTCATGGGAAAAAACATTTTTTTCAAAATTAATCGGATAATAGTGCTGCTCCAGCAGAATTCTGCACTGAAATCCATTTCTCAAAAGAGCAAACAGATTTTTTTATATTCAATTTTGAAATCTGACATGGGGCTAGACTTTTTGTCAATTTCCCAGCTGCCCCCCGTCATGTGACTTGTGCTCTGATAAACTTCAATCACTCTTTACTGCTGTACTGCAAGTTGGAGTGATATCACCCCCCTCCCTTTTCACCACCAGCAGCCAAACAAAAGAACAATGGGAACTAACCAGATAGCAGCTCCCTAACACAAGATAACAGCTGCCTGGTAGATCTAAGAACAACACTCGATAGTAAAAACCCATGTCCCACTGAGACACATTCAGTTACATTGAGAAGGAAAAACAGCAGCCTGCCAGAAAGCATTTCTCTCCTAAAGTGCAGGCACAAGTCACATGACATGGGGCAGCTGGGAAATTGACAAAATGTCTAGCCCCATGTCAGATTTCAAAATTGAATATAAAAAAATCTGTTTGCTCTTTTGAGAAATGGATTTCAGTGCAGAATTCTGCTGGAGTAGCACTATTAACTGATGTGTTTTGAAAAAAACACGTTTTCCGATGACAGGATCCCTTTAAGTTTGCCCCATGCACCTGTAACAACGAACAATGAGAAGCTAACCTTTCTACATGAACAGCATTCATAGACCAGATTGGTGGATTGTGCATACATAGATATTGCACAGTTGCCATTGGCTACAGAGGGATATTAACATGCAGATCTATTAAGAATATAACACTGTGAGAACAACCATTTTACATTAAAAGAAAACAAAATATCCCAGTTTATGTAGAATCTGTTAGGTGAGACCAAGAGTTAACAGTTATATGTTGAAATGAGAGAGAAAGAGAGAGACTGAGTGTCAGGCTGGGATTCCATAGGACCTCCAGAGAACCTGACATTATGCCCCACTTATGAAACTGCTAAGAGATTGGTGTTACAGAGTCCTACCCTTTAAACATTAAACGACTGATGACTGTAGACTTCTGTGCCATAGCCCATCAGGGCCTTTGCCCACTTTGCCCAAGCTGAACCTGGAGGCACTGGTATATATGGAAGTTAAAGATCAGCAGAAGTAGGCTACACATAAAAACCAAGAGCAAAACCTAGCACTGTAGACTAAACATATATGCACATAATAATGATTTTACTGTGAATTCAAATAAATCTTCATCAGTAAGATGAGCTATACATCCAATATGATAATGTCCTTTGGAGTAAAGTTCTGATAAGATGCTACAGACCAAGCAAATCAGTGTGGAATGTAACCTAAGAAGGTGGCATGCAAGAGACTGTGAACATTGGGATTAAGCATTGTTTTAAGGTCTTGTCACCAACCTTTATCTTCTGACAGTATTTGTATCAACTTTACACTTCTCCATTAAAACTCTGGACTGGACATCTGTGTACAATAGGGGGTTTCTTAAAAGCACAGTCCCAACTGAGGCTTAGAAAGATGGAGATATCTGGATGACAAGAGATCCGGAGAGGGCTTCTAAATAAGTGATAGATCATGCACCCATGCCTTAGTGATCTTGCTTATCCTGGTTATAATACACCTGGCAACACAAAATATAGTATGGGTGCCAACGGTTATATGGGCTCAGTTTTTATTGTATAGTTAGTAGAACAGAAATAATAATAGTCGATAATATCAGTAAGGTAAGAGCAATCAACACTGGCAATATCTATAATCCATTCTGATTAAACTTTGCTTTTGTCTGTTAACACTATGACCAGATTATTGTATCAACTCTTGGTAGGTATCTCATGTAGGTTCTGTCTCACCACTATAAAAGAATTAAATTTCACGATGGGACACTAGCCTTACTGTTACTTCAGGCTGGATGGCATGGCAACAAACTGCCATTAACACATGCATAATCTAGTCCATAGGAATTGTCAACTTAATACGATCAGTTGTCCCAAATGTGTGCAAAGGACTCATAAAAGATATAGGAGAAGGAGGTATGGAGAATTTTTCAAGTGACAATGCAAGAACAAGGGTTTCTATGGGTGCTGGATACTAAGAAATATAACATAAAATCAAAGGTTCAGACACCCCCTCTTTTGGAAACTTGTTGCAGAATAAGTATTGTCATTTATAGACACCTGCATCCTGCATGTTCAAGAAAACAAAATTCCCCATTAACTCGCATGCATTTTTATTTAAAGAGCATGTAAAGTCTAAAATAGAATAAGGCTAGAAATGCTGTGTTTTGTATACTAAATATAAACATGAACTTACTGCACCACAAGCCTAATCAAACAAATAATTTATGCTTTCAAAGTTGGCTACAGGGGGTCACCATCTTGTAACTTTGTTAAACATCTTTGCAAGACCAAGACTGTGCACATGCTCAGTGTTGTCTGGGCTGCTTAGGGATCGTCATAAGGTGGGGGCTCCCCCTGCTGTTCATAAGTATGATTGTTTCCCTGCAGAGCAGTTAGGGACCATCTGACAATTCCTATCCACAGCAGTAAATGAAGGGAGAATTTCACTGCATACAGTCAGGTTTCTTATAAAAACGGTACACATTTTTTAATTAAAGTATATTGGAGATAGGTTTCTTATTCATCAAAGAAAGTAAAAATGGTATTTTATTTTTTTGCCTTTACATGACCTTAAAGGTCATTGTGTGAATATAAATATATTCAAGTGAATTGGTTAGTTTGCTTTTAATAACCCCAAACTGTCTATTTCTATAAGTTTCTATTAACTTATACAGAAGAATTCTATAATAAATGCAAAACTTTTAAAAGCTTAACCTAATTAGCACCCGGCCACACACACTACACGACGTCACAACACCTTTTTTTTAAACTTCCCGTTGCATTCCAACATCATGTTTGGCATTGTATTAAATAGCGCGTTCATGGACTTGCTCTGATATTTGCACACCTTGGATGGATAAACATACTCTGTGGAAGTTCAGAGAAGGAATTTGTAGCCTGAAGGACTTGTAAAGAAAGAGAGAGAAAAAAAAGAAAAATATGCAAACTATTTTAGTCGCAGCTAAGCAGAGTGGGTTAGTCATTAAACTAATATTATTATTGGGGGATTAATAGAGCTAACAGCTTGCACTTGAGAAATCAGTGGTGTAAATACGGGGGTGGGTAGTACAGTACCAGTGTTTGACCCCATAGGGCCTGCTGGAAGATTATTTGCCAGGAGATGCAGAGCGGAAAGAGGGGGTGGGTTTACAAACGGTGGAAATCCACTGACACTAGTTGCAAGATTGTTTTACAAATACGGATGCATTGAATCCAGGATTGTGGTCAGAATTCAGGTTCAGCTAAATCCTAAATGCTGAGCTGAACTAAGCACTAAGCTACCACCACTGAGCAAAGAAGGCTGTGGGCAGGAGAAACCAGCCTCGTAAAGACAGTTGGCCAACATTGCCTCAGTTTAGGGATACCATGGGTAGGGGCCCAATAGTTCCTAATTTGTACTGCACAGCATGGTGTGCCCTCTGAAACTAGGGTCCTGATTGGACTATCTCAGTCACCTTGACTTTGATCAGGCCCTGACCTGCTGTTTTGACATAGATTTTTAATTTTTTTTTTTACTTTTTTGGACCAGATTGTTTCTTAGGCTAAAGTACATGCAAATGCTGATATCTCATTATGTGGCATGCCAACATTTTGTTGCTTGCCAAAATGTTTACATTTTCATTAGATGTTATTGTAGAGTTGGAGCTAACAAACCACACATAGAAATGCAATTAAAGTAAATTCCAATTCATTGTGTTGAGCCAGATACTCAATCCATTGAGGTTTAACTCTATGAACACCTTGTGAACCAACTTATTATTGTTTGCAATGATTTTCTGACATGATTTGTCTCACGTGGATATAATTAGAGAAGTATTCAGGTGTTTCAATAGTGCTGTACAATGTCATTGAGACAGAGACACTATAAGCAAGTCAAGAAATAGAACAAGACTATAAAAACCACCAAAAGGTAGAAAAAATGAAGAAAACAAAACTTCACCATAACACTGATGGCTAATTTAAAGCAAAATATGACAGTCTATTAATTGTGATTGTTCTCCCTTAATTATGTGATATTTGAACTCTAGAGAAGGGCTAATAATGACAAGAAAAGCTGCATTATCTCACATCAGTCTGCTCATAAAACATATACCGTTAGCAAAATAGCATTCACTGACGATTCCCCATTCAACCCTTTAGCATCAACATTAATTGGTATAAATGCGTTCATTAAGGCCTGGCACTCGATATTCACTCCACTCTAAAAGGACATTTATGCAAAGTCAGCTTTGCTAGTTAGCAATAGGCCAAAGTTGGAGCTGAGAGTTGCAATTCATTCTTAATAAGTAACTCAACCTTTTCTAGGGAGCATATGAAATAAAGTAGACACTGAAACCTGGACTTTATGCTCTCAGAAATAACGCACTGCTTTCTTTGCAAGCTTCCCTAATTACGGCCTTCAAAATCATCACACATATTAGCTTAGTATAAACTTAGACCAACAATGGACATTGCTTCTTCCTACCTCGTGGTTTAGCTGCACCAAACTGAAGAACTTCAAGGGAACATTTGATTCATTGCATCATTCATATAGAAAAAAATGGAGATTCAGATTATTGAGTTATGGTTAGGAGTAATAACTATATCTTTAGGAGGACCTCAGGCATTGCATAGTGGTGACCTTCATAGTAACAACTATATCTTTAGGAAGACCTCATGAACAATGGGTTGAACACATGTATAGTAGTGATGTGCTGGCTGGCCCAATACCCACTGCACCATGGGGCAAATTCACTAAGCGCCGAAGCGCCGAACACTAGCGTTAATTCGCTAGCGTTTGGCATTTTCGTTACTGCGCAAATTCACTAACGAACGCTGGCGTAGTTTCGCTAGTGTTACTTCGCACCCTTACGCCAGGCGAATTTTCGCTAGTGACGTAACTACGCAAATTCCCTAACTTGCGCAGTGTACTGAACGCTACCTTTTATGCTAGACTTCCTTCGCCACCTCAGACCTGGCGAAGCGCAATAGAGTAGATAGGGATTGTTTCAAAAAAAGTCAAATTTTTTTCTAAGTCCCAAAAAACGCTGGCGTGTTTTCTACATGATGGGTGATAGGCTGAAAAAGATCTAAAAATTTTTTGGGGCTCCCCTCCTTCCCCCCTACATTTCCTGACTCATGACAACTTACCTAGACAGTGGGCACATGTGTAGGGCAAAATAAAATTTTTATTTGATGATTTGAAGGTTTTCTTGGCATTTGTAGTGCTGATACGTATTCCTCCATTGAAATTTGAATTTGGCGCCGTATGCAAATTAGCCTTCGCTAGCGTAACTTCGCTTTACATAGCGAATCAACGCTAGCGCAACTTCGCAACCTTACGCTACCCCTGAGCGCAACTTCGGATTTTAGTGAATTTGCGGAGCGCTGGCGAAACTACGCCTGGCGAAGTGCGGCGAAGTGCGGCGAAGTGAGGCGAAGTGCGGTGAAGTGCGGCGAAGTTGCGCCTGGCGCAACTTCGAATCTTAGTGAATTTGCCCCCATGGGTTTTCCCATGGGTCAGGCGGGTCTCAGACTACTGCGCACTCCTCTTCACAGGTGGTGGGCAGTTGCGGGTTGAGCTCTTCTCCAGCTCTCCCTACAGTGCCAGCTTCCAACTCTTTTATAGATGCTGCGCCTGCTCGCCCTGCCCCATTTGTAATGTCATCAGCGGGACAGGTCAGCTTGGGTCTATAAATGGAAGTTGGTAGGCGGGCGAGGGTGGAGGGAGGGAGGGCTTCGGGTGGGAGAAAAACCTGACTCGCACATCACTAATGTATTGTAGGGCAACATTAGTGCAAGATTACAACATGAACACTTTATACTACTATTGCTCAACTTGAAGCTCTTCTGTTTTTGTTAAAGTTGAAGTAAACCACACAAACATGGAGGAAGGATCTTGGAAGTTATGTATTTTTTTTAAATTTCAGTATGTGGGTTTTGTGAGGCTTTGCTATAGATAATGTAAAGATGTATTTGATCCAAAATTCTGAGTTCTTATGCTTTCTGCAAGGCACTGCTTCAAACTACCAAGCAAATAATCTATTCTTAGTGGCCATGTATGCTATTCTTATTCTTTTGGTTAGGAGTATGTCTGTGTCTAACCTCCAAAAATACACAGCCTTTGTGTGAGTAGGGTGGATAGTTATTTTGCTCAGCACATCTCTCCAGTGGTCATTATTTTCTCTCTAACAAGACTTAACAACATATAACAACATATCAAGGGCTAAAGGTCATACAGACCTAGTTTTTATGAATAATGAGGCCCCACAATGTCGGTTTTGCTCTGGGCCCTACCACTGTATATACTATACTCAAGTGGAGTAGCCAGTACTTTCCGGTCAACAAACATTGTCCATTCCAGTGTTACCAGTATTCATAAAATACATTCAATTAGACATTTATTATTCTAAACCTGAGTGGTCCACTTAAGCTTCTTACCACTGCCTTCTACTGCCCTAACCATAATAGCACGACAATACCTGTTTCTTTTCTTCATTGGTATTTCTTTTGTCTCCAAGTTTTGTCTGGTTCAGAGAAGGTTTGCTAATTGGGTGTAAATGATGTGGTTAATGAATTTGGATGACCGTATCTGTTAAATAAAAGCTTTACTCATGTTTTTACTGTGTTGCATTTAATAAGGAAGAACCTCATGATTAGGCCATCAAGGTGCAATTTAGTTCTTAGGTATGGCTCAAGAAGACCAAGCTATATGAGTTAGTTTGAGAATTCCAACAGATGTACCAACTGAGATAATCTGATTTATCAGAAAAGATAGGCAGGCAGTCCATCAAGAAATAAAATGACAGAGATGGGAATGGGTTACAGACTGCTTCAGTCTATTCCTGTGTATGAAGGAAAAGCTGTAAATCACTAGAGAGGGCATCATTATCTTCAAGCCAATGAGGTCACAAGTCATTAGCAAGCATATTAAATTTGGCCCTTGGCGTTACCATGGTGACCAAAAATCAGGACTGATTCAAGTAAATTATTTTTATACACACTAGATAGAAATAACTGGTAGGCCACCCGATAAATTATTTTCATTTTATGATGCTATTGGTCCCTTAAATTTAGTTGACCTTGCCCATCGAGATCCTTTTCTAGAAAATAGTTTCTATTAAAATGGTGGGAAATTGAAAAAAGAAAAAGGAATAATATACTACCTTTAATGTATGTTCCTTTAAATAGAAAGTGATATATGAGGGTAGTGTGTGCACAGAACAATCTTTCTTCCATGGCAGAAAGTGACAAATATAAGCTGCACATTCCTGCCTAATCTTCTATAGCAGCCAACCCTCCCCCAAAACATATACTCAACGGACCATCATCATTCAAGAACTCCCACTAAAAAGTCATTTACAATAATAAAGGCTGCAAATGTAGGGTTTACACTCCATAAATATTGCACCCTTTCGTGACAGACGGTTTCTCCAAAGGGTATTGCTCTGTAAACAGAAGAAGATTCCCTCATGTGTCATTATAAACTGCCCACTAGGGGCAGTGTTTTGTTGCGATTTATATTACCTGGAGTATAAAAACAATAGATGTATATTGTTCTGAGGCATAAATAATGAATGTGGGGGTAACTAATGCCATTGACTAACTTTACATTTCTTTAGTTAACAATCCTATCTCTCCTTATCAATCTAACCTCACTTGCATGGTCAATTTTAATTTGGTGGCTATGGGTAGTAGTAAATGGACAGGGTATATTTACACCACCCCATCATCCCCTATGCTTTAATTTATAGAAACATGAAGTCAAACAAAATGTGTTTTTATAAATATTTTAAATACAACACAAGCCTGTTACAAGGCAAGTTCTGCTCATTTCATGATTAGCGACTATAGCCAGGATTCAGATTGCATAAAGCCTTTAACTGACCTCAATGGCTAAGGACCTACCAGATCTAAAGGGTTAAGGGCCTGTTTTTGTAATTATATATTTTATTTATTTTCTTCTTGCTTTTACTTGACTCATTTTTAGGATATTCGCTGTGATTCATTTTGTCTGCCTGTATGTGTGATATAAATGATTTCCCCCCTTCTCTATTGCTGGCCAGCAAACTTCTTCTGTCCACTTTTTTCTTCTGCAGACAAAGTAATAAACTATGCTCTCCACATTTTACCCAGTATTACAAAAATCAACAAAAATATTACTTACCAAGTAGTGCCTCTGTTTCCTTTCAGTATAAGGGCAGGCAGATTCGGAGAGATTTAGTCGCCTGGCAACTAATCGGCTCTTCTTCGGTACGACAATATTCCCGAACTGCCTTCCCCCTGCCTAGTAAAATGAAAAATTGCCCGGGGCAATGCACTCACGGTGCTTCCATTTCCGAAGTTTCCTTGTGAGGCGACTTCGGAAATCGGAGCACCGCAAGTGCATTGCCGCAGCCGTTTTTTCATTTTAGCAGGCAGGGGGAAGGCAGTTCTGGGAGATTGTTGCCCTGACGAAGAGGCGATTAGTCGCCATGCTACTACATCTCCCCGAATCTGCCTGTGTGCTAAAGTCCATAGGACAGAGACACGTGAAGATTCTGGGAGATTAAGTCGGCCAGCGACAAATCACCTCTTCTTTGGGTGACTAATCTCCCCGAACTGCCTTCCTGCCGGTTAAAATCGAAATCGTTGGCAGGATGGCACTTGGAGTGATTCATTTTCTGAAGTCGCCCAAAGTTGCCTCATAAGGAAACTTCGGACGACTTCGGAAAAAGAAGTGCTCCGAGTGCCATCTCGATGTCGATTTACATTCTAGCTGGCTGGAAGGCTTTTCGGGTAGATTAGTCGCCAGAAGAAGAGGCGACTTGTCGCCGGTGACTAAATTTCCCTGAAACTTTGCGTGTCTCTGCCCTAATTTGAGCAAAACCTTAGCACTGGGCGTGTGCAGGATTCATGCACTGAGCGTAATTAGCAATTGGTAAAACCTGCAGCAGATCACATTTAAACAAAATGTGTTTTTCTCATGTGCTGATGAGGTTGTTTTGCCTATTTTTTAGTATGAGTAAGGGCTCTTACACATGGGCTATTGTCTGCGTTATTCGAACACATTCTGAGTGCGGAAAAAAAAATATATTGCGTTTCATTGTGTTTTTTAATGTAATAAAGCACATTTTTGTCTGCTCCAAACATAACCCTCTATTCTATTGCTAGCTGAATGTGCATCAAGTGCAAGAAAATGCAGCATGCTGCATCTGAACAAACGCACGAAAAAGCTAATGGAGTAAAATGCAACGTAGAAAACTCATGAATACAGTCAGGCAGAATATAATGGAATCAATTAGTGAATGCATTTAGTTGCGCTCAAACTTGTGTTTAAACATGTATTAAATACGTAAAAAAAACGCAGAAAGAAATTCCCATATGTAAGAGCCCTAATAAGATTGTAAGCTCTTTTTCTAGGGAGATAGAAACCAAAATGTATATTTTGCAAATGTATTTTTTTTGTTAATAGATTCAACTGTGTTGTAGCTAAAAGTGCATGAGCTGCTGGGACAGGCAGATACACTTTGGTCATACTTTCCCTTTGCTTTTTGTTATAATTTATATCAAGAAAAAAAAGCTCATCCCCTGAAAATCCGAATGTAAGGTTTGACAAAGTTTTAAAACTTGCCCAGTTTTAAATGGAATGCTCCATGATATGAACTGTCCTGGTACTAAAGACAATTCTGCTGAACCAAGTCCTGCTCAATCACACCCTTAAAATTACAGTCAAACTCATTCAATCATCACAATCACTAAAAACACTCATGCCTTCCCTTAAACATTATTACTCTCTCGAGAATCCTGATTTGTCTAAAAAAGCCTGGAAGAGGCAGAATGTCCGATTGGCTCTATGTTTTGAACAAAGCATCCTGCCAGCTCGTCAAAAACCACCAAAATCCATTACTGGTTACAGAATCCATAACTGGTGATTGTAATATTATTTTAAGGACTTGAAATAAGCAAGTGAAATTCACACTGAAACAGGCAGAGTTGATTGATTTCTGAGGAGCGTGTATGTACTTGCTAAAGGCTTCAGGATTCCGGCCATTCATCAGATAGATGCTTTGGCAGAAAAGCAGAAAAGTCCACACCATAATGCAAAAAATGTGTGTCCGATTCGAATTTGAAAAAAAAAATCGAAAAATTTGAATTTTGAAATTTATCATGTACTATTTAAAAATTCGACTTTGACCATTTGCCATCGAAAACATGCCAAATTTGGAGTCAATTGGTGGACTTCTAAGCTTCTAATCTAAGGTTTTTTTTTTGGAAAAAACTTTGAATAGTACGATTCTAATTCAATCGAAAACAGACCTATTTGCAGAAAAGTGCATGTGGCTATGGGCAGCGATGGAGGGGTGCTAAGTCCTTAGGCACGTACCCTATAACTCCAACCCTGTGTTAAGTCTCATGATCAGGGAATGGCAGGGGTAGCAGCAGTATGAATGGAAGAGAGCAAAAAAGAGAGAGAGGCTGAAGAAGAGTTGTCCAGAGGGGTTGAGATGGAGAGGCTAGATTGACCTACCCCAAATATATTAAGGTGACCGTTTCACCATTCTCAAAGACCAGCCTTATTTTCATAGCTAGATGAGTCCAGCCTGAAATCCAAGCAGAGTGGGTCTGAGTGACTGCTTATTTTCTGCCCTGGGTACCCCTGAAAGTATGGCAAGGTGACTGTTACACCAACAGTTTATTAATTAATTACTTAATTAATTAATAAATAAATAATTAATTTAGCCTTGATATGAAGTATTGGATCCTGCATGAAGCTGTGTTTTGGTGGGATTTGAACTTTTACACTAAGGGGCAAATTCACTAAGATTCGTAGTTGCGCCAGGCGTAACTTCGCCGCACTTCGCCACACTTCACCAGGCGTAGTTTCGCTAGCGCTTCGCAAATTCACTAAAATCCGAAGTTGCGCTCAGGGGTAGTGTAAGGTTGCGAAGTTGCACTAGCGTTGATTCGCTAAGCGAAGCGATGTTACGCTAGCGATGGTTAATTTGCATATGGCGCCAAATTCAAATTTCAATGGAGGAATACGTAGAATCACTACAAATGCCTGGGAAACCTTCAAAACAGCAAATAAAAATTTTATTTTGCCCTACACATGTGCCCACTGTATAGGTAAGTTTCCATGAGTCAGGAAATGTAGGGGGGAAGGAGGGGAGCCCCAAACATTTTTTCGATCTTTTTCAGCCTATCACCCATAATGTAGAAAACACGCCAGCGTTTTTTGGGACTTAGAAAAGAAATTGACTTTTTTTGAAGCAATCCCTATCTACTGTATTGCGCTTCGCCTGGTCTGAGGTGGCGAAGGAAGTCTAGCGTAAAAGGTAGCGTTCAGTACACTGCGCGCGTTAGTGAATTTGCGTAGTTACGTCCGTAGCGGAACTTCGCCAGGCGTAAGGGTGTGAAGTAACATTAGCGAATCTACGCCAGCGTTTGTTAGTGAATTTGCGCAGTAACGTAAATGCCAAACGCTAGCGAAGTAACGCTACCGTTCGGCGCTTAGTGAATTTGCCCCTAAATGTTTCTCTACACCTTTAACTTTGTTTCAAGCTATGGGGCCCAGCCTGATGGACAGTTATGGTGAGTGCTTATTTATTGCCCTGGTTACCCCAAGAACTAAAACCAATTTTGGCCCATTCCTATGAATCCCCTAGATACCCTTGGAACTACACCAGTGTTTCTGTATAACTTTAACCTAGTTGTAAGGGTAGCCCAGTCACAAGACAAGTTATGGTGCAATTTGGGGTTAGGGTTGCCAGATTTTCTTTTGGCTTCTTCCATTGTATGGGGCAGAGTTGCAGTGATACCGCAGGGCTGGGCTAGATATAAATGAAGCAAGTCAAATTTCAGTGAATAGTTGGTATTTTACCAGCTAGGCCAGTGTAATACCAGCAAGGTAGAAGCCCTATTAGGGGTAAGCGATTATTTGCTGAGTGTAAGACGCGCCGGGAGATCTCTCCAGGTCCTTACCTCCTGGCGTGTCTCTTCCCGACTTCTAATGCGCAGGCGCGCACTTCCGGGTTGTGCACAATAGGTGCCTATTGACGCTGGCGTATTGACGCTAGGCGTCATGACGTCATCCTTGGGCGCCAAATCCTCTTTAAAGGGTCAGTCCACCATTTTTAAAATGCCCAAGCTGGTCCTAGTTATACTGTTCCTGCTGAAGCGTTCATTACGACTTTGAATTCCTGGTTTTTGACTTCTTCCTGATCCCTTGACTACGACTCCTGCTGCCTGCCTTGAACTTCTCGCCTGACTTCGACTACGTCTTTTCTTAATCGTTGCTGGTACCTCGCTTACGGACTTGTTATGCAGCTCCTTGTCGGCTTCCGCAGAAGAAATCCCAGGCCCCTGAAGGGCATCGGTGAACACTACCTATGCGCCCGCAGGTACAAGGTTCCAGATAAAGTGGTCATTACACTGAAGAAATATAAATTTTATGAGCTAAGGTGTACCTGAAATGTGAGACCACAAATTGGAGCTAGACCCAAAGAGACTGAGACCTTCTGATGCATATTGTAGACTTGGTAGGATGGTCAAAATTGATGTAACCTTTCCTTCTTTCCTAATAAATATGAATGATGACTTTTTTTTACTAATTTGTTTTTCCTCTATTATCCTTTATTTCAGTAGCTATAATCATGATTTAACTACAATAAGAAAAAAAGGTAATTCGCATTTATTTTGATTTATTGCACTAACTTGACATGTTAGCCCCCTACCCTGGCCTTGTGTCATGACAATGACATTGTAATCAAATGAAAAAAGACAGGAGTGTAAGGTAATGAGAGCAGCATTGCAGCAATATATGATTCCAAGCGTATGGCCAGCTACGGGAGATGTGGCTTTTATTGTTACACATTGTGGCACGAGGTGAATATCTATTTGTATGAGCTTTGTCCCAGGGACACCTGCCTTTTAGCAAAAAGGAAAAACTCATCAAAATGAAATCGATGATGTGGGGGTCCATTTTTCCCAGAATCATGATCCTAGGGCAGTGGTTGTCACTCTTACAGTTCACGCCCCACTTTTTGGTCAAGGCCCCCTTTTTTGGTCAAGGCTCCCTTAGCTGATATCAATAATACCGATACATGAATATTTTGGTGTTTCGGTGATGCAGCCACAGCTCCAATAAATATCTAGGGCAGCAAATACATGATCACCCCAAATCTCGAGATAACTGCACTTCTCGCTCCGTTTTGAGATTACTTAGTAATGCATATAGATATTCTCATCAAATACCTGTACAGGTATGAGACCCATTATCCGGAAACCCGTTATCCAGAAAGCTCAGAATCCCATAGACTCCATTATATACAAATAATCCAACATTTTTAAAATTATATTCTTTTTCTCTGTAATAATAAAACAGTAGCTTGTACTTGATCCCAACTAAGATATCATTAATCCTTATTGGAAGCAAAACCAGCCTATTGGGTTTATTTAATGTTTACATGATTTTCTAGTAGGTTTAAGGTATGAAGATCCAAATTACAGAAATATCTGTTATCCGGAAAACCCCAGGTCCCAAGCATTCTGGATAACAGATCCCATACCTGTATTACCTTAACCGGCCTTCCAGCTGAGCCCTCTCTGCCATTGTGCCCAGAGGGGCAGCTCCACAGATTAGGAACCACTGCCCTAGGGTGTGAACAGTTTTTAACTTGAATAACAATAAATCTTATTTCAGGTAGTGCAGCTCAACTGCTTTTGGTGGGGTGAAATCTTTTCTATGATTAACGAGACCCCTTAGGATCTTCAGTTAAGCCCTTAATATATAGACAGTAATGGCACATCATCATCCCCAAACCTATGGCATTCAATTTTAGAGAAGATTTCTTTTATTTTTTGGAACTAATGTGAAAACAGGCATGGTATCTATTACAGGGCTTTCCAGAAACATTTTATTTTCTGTAATTTGGATCAGTGTACCTTAAAATAACTTAAAAAAAAAAACAGGAAATAAACCCAACAAAATTCTTTACCAACAATATGGATTCATATAGGTTAATAACAATCAAATACAAGTTAATGTTTTATTTTTACAGAGATAAAAGGAATAAAAATTATTTGCTTAAAGTGGACCTGTCACCCAGACAAAAAAATCTGTATAATAAAAGTCCTTTTCAAATTAAACATGAAATCCAATTTCTTTTTTTTATTAAAGCATTCATAGCTGTTGTAAACTGATTTAAAAATCTCAGCTGTCAATCAAATATTGTCTGCCCCTCCTCTATGCCTTAGAAATAGACACTTACTTTCACTTTCCATTCAGCACTTCCTAAATGTCACTGCTTTCCACACATTCCCCCTGTTCTCTCAACCATTTAATTGTGTAGCCAGGGCATGGGGATGGACATCAGGTCCCCCATTCTGGTGCACAAACAAGATTCTGAGATGATACAAGACTTGCCTTAATAACAATGTCCACAAAATGGTTCCTGCCTGCTTGCTATAATTATGAATTCCCAGACTGATGGAAACAAGATTCAAATAATTTATACAGTGCAAGTAAAATTCATTTTGCTTGACTAACATGATAAAATAGGATTTGGAATATTTTTTTTTTTTTTTTGGGGACAGGTCCCCTTTAAAATGGTCTCTATGGGAAATGACCTTCCCATAATTTGGAGCTTCTATTTCTGAATACGAGATCCTATACCTGCACACACCATAGTGGGCAAAGTCAAATCAGAAGAATATAATTCTAACAGCCATTTAATAAATGTCAAACTGTCACATACAGAGCATATTTATTGTTATAGGAGACAAGTCACACAGGTTAGTTGTGAGACAGAACTTGCAGAAAGGTCAGACAAAAATGACACCAACTGTATTATAAATGACGCCGATTCTGACAAGGGCAGTCAGTCACTCTGCTGCCTTCAAGTCATTAGCACACGATGAAGTAATAGCCAGGGACTGTTTTATTTGCCCCTTCTCCATTTTCCTCCATTCGAAAAAAAAACAACAAGGGAGCCATTCTGACTCTTTCTATTGGTACATAGACTGCCGAAAACGACTACAGAGGGGTTACGTCAGCTGTGCAAGTGTTAACTCTGTAGCAGCCTAAACTAATGGAATCTCGATGTTGACAGGTCTGCCTCCCTGAAGAATTTCATGATCTACTTTTTGAATGAAGAATTTAATGGTCCATGGAGGTGTATCAGGTGCTAAGCCTGGATGCTGGAGGCCTTCCCCAGATCTCCCCGCAAGGCAGAAGAACAGAACACATACACTTAGCAAGTACCATACCTGATGTGTAGAATGGCATTGGCCTCTGGCTTCTGATCATCCTCGTGTTCAAATTTAGGACAGTTTTTGAAATTGGAAAGAATTGAAGAAATATCCGTGGAACTGGATGTCCAATTCCATCCCCTCGCTCATTACCCAGTGCAAACTTTCTCTCTATAGACAAGTCCGGCACTGATCATCAGGTCCGCCCTCCCCACCACACAGTAAAAAAACAAAAAAAATATTGGTGGCTTTGGTTCCCACATGTTAATAAAAAATAAAAAGATATTGGTGGTCAGGGCCCACCATAAAAAAACATTTGTGGCCAGGGCCCCTCATTAAAAAATATTGGTGGCAAGGACCTCACATGAGAAAAAAAATTGGTGGCCAGGCCCCCCCCCCACACATTATAAGAAAATTGGTGGCCAGGGCCCCTTAAACGTCCATGCCTTCCCGAAGTCAGCAGCTCTCAGAAAGATGGGCGGCCCGGCTAATCAAGAAAGTGTGGCATGGCCGGGGCCCCCCTTACCCTCGGGGCCCCCTACAACTCTCCCCCCCTGTCCCCCCCTGATGGCTGCCCTGCTGATCATGTAAACTTAATAAATGTCCGCAAAGAGGCAAAAGTCTTTTAAATAATCACTAGTGATGGGTGAAGTTGTCCCATTTTCACTAATCGAAAAAATTCGTGAATTTCCCGCAAAATTCATGAATGGCACATTGAAGTCAATGGGCGTCAAAATAATTTTGACGCCCGCGACAATTTTTATACACACGCCTATTTTGTCCAAATACATTAAAGTCAATGGGCGCTCGAATAATTTTGACCGGGTCAATTTTTATGCTCGTGACTACTCGGACGCGCGTCAATTTTTTTTCGACAGTGAATTTTCTATGTAGTTTTCCCAATTTATGCACTGCTGGCAAAATGTGGCAATTCGCCACAAATTCACGCCTGCCGAATTTATTCGCCCATCACTAATAATCACGTTATTTTGGAATTGAAGCAACAGAGGCAAAAGTTAAAAAAAAAGTTGTCCCTGCATAGCTCAGTTTATTCCATCATCCCATAATACATTCAGTTAGACTAGTCCACCAGTGTACTAAAGGATCTTGAAGTGTCCCAAGTCCATTTCCGTTAGCCCATTTGGCACTATTGTTGTGACAGTGGCACCAGAGTTCTCTGATTGGCCCTATGAGACCCAGTTCAGCAGTGTTTCAGCATGGGCAAATGGTAAGGACACACACCATTAGCTACAGTATGTGGACATTAGTGATAGGCGAATAAATTCTGCAGGCACAAATCTCTGCGTTTTCGCCACCGCAAAACTGCGCATAAATTCACCGCTAAAAAAATGGTGCATTTTTCATCTAACTGGATATTTATTTTACTCTGCCTTTCCTTTTTTATTTGAAATTGTCTCAGGGTTGGTAAATGCAGGATAAAGTTGCTCTGACAAGTACACATGAAATATTTTCTGTAGACTTAAAAGAGGAACTCCACACAAACATAGCTTAAGCTTTTTGAAAAGTAAACAGTATTTCAAGCAACTTTGCAATATACATCAATTAAAAAATATGCAGACTTTTCATGATTTTTTTTATTAACAGTTTTTGCAAATTTTTTATGCTTTACATTAACAGAGAAAAAAGATTAAAGAGCAGACGTAGTATTAGATGGGGGGGGGAAAGGAAAGAAAAGAAAAGAAAGGGAAAGGGGGGGGGGAGGGCATAGATGGTGAGAGCCACAGCACGTACTGATGAGATTTATATAACAACCTCATGTTAAGCATTGAATATCAGGTCTATTGATTGACAAAGGTAAATCTGTCAAAATACTTTTTCTTTCTTGTCCTTTATGGAAGCAAAGGTATGCTCATAGAGGAGGATCCGCTTCACTTCTGTTTGGATGTCCTCACTGCTGGGTAAAGTGGCTTTTTTCCAATTTCTAGCAATTATTGATCTACTGGCTAGGATTATATAGAAGACCCTTTGTTTTTGGTTGTTTTGCACTTGATGTGGGAAGATGCCCAGCAATGCTAAGTCAGGTTGCAGAGAAAAAGAAGGATCTATAAGTTGTTGAAGTTGGGTATAGGCCTCTTTCCAAAAAAGCCGTACTATCGGACATGTCCACCAAATGTGAAGTAGGGTACCAGTGTTTTTTTGGCACCTCCAGCATTGATTCGATGTTTGGGGGTATGCTTTCTTTATTTTGTCTGGTGTAAGATACCACCTATATAACAATTTGATTGCCATTTCTTGATGGTTTAAGGCCCGTGAGTATTTAGGTGTTTGTTTGAAGAGAAATTCCCACTGGTCTCGTGTAATGGTTCTTCGAAGATCACGTTCCCAGAACTGTAGGGCAGTTAAGTCGTTTCTAACGTGTTTCAATAATAATGCATTGTAAGCCACTGTTACACCTTTACGTTTTAAGAGGGATTTGAAACAAATTTGCTCGAACTTTGTTGCTGGGCTGGTTGTTAGCAGCTTATTAGTCTGAAGGAAGTGTCTGATCCGAAGATATGTATATAGTTGATTGTCGGGTAATCGGTATGTATCTTGTAACGTTGAGAAATTTTTGAGTCCATCCTGGCCGAATAAGTCACCCAATTTTTCCAATCCTGCAAGAGTCCATGTTTGCAAGGACATATTTGGTATTGCTCCTTCAAGGGTCGAGAGGGGGGCCAATGCTGTTGGAAATTTAACAAGGTTTGTATTTGAGTTCGAAGTCTGCCATGCTTGAATTGTAGCTCTCATTGGCAGTGGTAGAAGTTCAATAATTGACCTTGTTTTCTTGTGCTGTAGCCATATTAGTGATAGGATAGATTGGTTATATCTTGTGTTGTAGATCCAGTGCTCTAGATCTACCCATTTTTTTGTGTTTGGTGGTAAGACTTTTCATGATTTTTAATGGTTTCTGACAGTTCCCTAAGCCTAGCCCCCTGCTCTCCTGCTGATCTGTCTGACTACTTTGCTGAGCTGACTGACTACTGTTACTTTGTATCAACAGCAATCTGTCCTTAGCCTGCATCCTCCAAACCACACAATTCCCTGCACATGTAATTTCAATAAGGAACAGAACCTCACAGTGCAATGCATTGTGGGTTATGTAGTTCCTGCATGCTGTCTGTAAGCTGTGGATAAGTTGTTACCATTTGTAACATCAGTGTTTTAGTCCCTCCTTCCCTGCCAGGATTTTAAATGATGCAGAAAGAGAAGAACTGTTAAATAGCTGGATTTCAGCATAGAAAATGGCATTCATTCATACTTTTTGAAGAAACAGGTAATTGTGATGGGTATATTAGGGGTTTCTATGTTTTCTGGGCCTCTTTATCAAATTTTGGTTTGGAAGCCAGAGTTCCCCTTTAATGAAATGGTGTCAGGGGCCTTGTGTCTCCGATCACGGAGAAGATCAAGGAGGAAGCTTTAGGGTTAAGATTGCGATTACCAAAAGGGATCAAGAGTAAACGTAGTCGGAATCCAGGCAATAGTTTAATAGGCAGTCCGAAAAGAGCAGAGCCCAAAGTTCAGAAATCAAGTTATATTAATTTTAGAGATTAAAAAAGGAAATATGGTTTAAAATTTTGAATTATTTAATTAAAATGGAGTCAGTGGAGATGATCTTCCTATAATTCAGAACTTTCACTCCTGACAAATGGTTCCCAAACTGCCCTCTATGGGTGGGACTGGAGTAGTGGCAATGAATTACTGCAGCTAGGGTGCAAATTGTTAGGCGCCCCTCTATTGACTCTAATAACTCACATCCTACACCAGCCCAGCCCTCTGTTTCTTTAAAAAGTGTGCTTACCAAGGAGACATTCATCTAGAACAGGCCACCACCATCTTGCCTCAAGGTGTCCCCTACACAAGTTCAGGCTTGGCACATACACAATACACTGTGGAAACTCATAGCAGCCAAATTACAGGCAACCAGCCAGTGGTGAACGAGGAAAGTGTCTATTTTGCACATGCAATTGAGAAATGCAAGGAATGCGGGGCATGCATCAAGCCTGATCTTCTATAGGGGCCATAGGGGATATCTGTAAGCCTGGGACAACTTTTATAGTTCCTTGTTAGTGATGAATCTGCAACCTCTGCATCTCTTCATTGACCTAACCCTAGTCTGGGCCCTTAACCTTTCCTTTATGGCACAACCAGTGTCGGACTGGCCCACTGGGATACCAGGAAAACTCCCGGTGGGCCCAGGTGTCAGTGGGCCTCTTGCTTCTAACCATTTAGCCTATTTCATGGTCATTCCTTCATTTCTTTATGGGAACAGAGAGGTTTAATAATGGAAGAATAGAGTATAGTATGTATAGAAAAGAGACTACGAGAATAAAGAGGTTGAGTGAGGTTCCAATAGTTTAGAATATGGGCCCTCAGCCTAAGGTTTTCTGGTGGTCCCCTGGCATCCCAGTCCGACCCTGGGCACAACAGGTGTTAGAGAAGGTGCCTGAAAATGTAAGGGGGTGTTCTCAGCGGGAAAGAATCATGGGCTGCAGTAAGCTCTCTCCCATTCAGGATTGGCCAACATAGCTTGGGAGTGGTTGGGAAAAAAAAGGAAGGGGAGTGACTTCCCTATCTCTTTCACTATTGGGCACCAGGAGCACTGAGGGAACTACCCACCCACCCCTTCCTTAATATACAGTAAATGCAATATATGAAGTTTTCAAGAGGTTTGTTTTATTTATTGCATTTGTAAGTTTCTTATTATGTTTCCATTTGTTTGGTTTTGTCACACAGTAACTGGCAGGTATCTATTTTGTGCCCTTGGAACATGTTTCCAGGAGTCACATTGCATGCCCACCATGGCTGCGGTGACTGGCATAGGGTCATTTTATGGTTGGTGATGGCATGGCAAGAACTGTTTACTTGGGTTCATAAATATGTTTAATTAAGCTGTGGCCAAACTCCGTCCATCAAAATGATATCCCGGTCTCAGGGTCTTATTTTGTCCAACTTTTATCTTTTTATAAACCATATACTGTCAAGTTGCATACACGTAATAAATTGCACTCGCCTTCTCACAGTCAATTAGAAGTAGCCAGCCAAGAAGTGATGGGTGAATTTGTCCCATTCGCTTTGCTGAAAAATTTGCGGAATCCCTGTGAAAATCCACGAAAACGTGAAAACGTGAAAATTCACGAAACGTTGAAAAATTTGCGAAACGCATTCAAGTCAATGGACTTCAAAATTTTTTTGATGGCCGCGACAGTTTTTTTATGCATGCTTATTTTCTCCAAACGCATTAAAGTCAATGGGCATCCGAATAGAGAAGCAAAAAAGTTTTTATGCGCGGAGCATGCCCAAGTTTTTTCGACGTAGCAGATTTTTTGTCGGCGAATTTTCCCGGCAGTTTCGTGAAATTTGCTATATGTTTGCACCTGGCAAATTTAATTGCCCATCACTACAGCCAAGTTGTCGAGAGCTGAATTTCCCCCACTGATACTCAATAGAGAGGCTGCAGATGGGTAGGGATGTAGCGAACTGTTCGCCGGCGAACTTGTTCGCGCGAACTTCGACCGTTCGCGTCCGCCTAATGTTCGCGAACGTTTGGGAACGTTTGCATTTTGAGTTCGCGTTTGATTCGAATACAAATCGTTCGACCATTCGACCGCTAAAATCGAACGATTTCCATTCGTTCGAACGATTTCCATTCGTTCGAACGATTTCCATTCGTTCGAACGATTTCCATTCGTTCGAACGATTAAAATCCTTCGAACGTTCGATTCGAATGAAAATCCTTCGATCGAACGATTAAAATCCTTCGAACATTCAATTCGAATGAAAAATCCTTCGAACGTTCGAATCGAACGATTTTAGCGGGTGTTCGAAGTCCGCGAACTGTTCGCGAACGTTCGCATTTTTTGCCGGTGTTCGCGAACGGCGTTTGCGAACACCAAATCGGCAGTTCGCTACATCCCTACAGATGGGTTTTAACACTTTAACTCTGGATCAAGCAGCAGCTAGGCAGGTACTATTTATGCAAATATGGTAGAACTTGCATGAAGTTTGTCTTTATTCATCTACTTTTTACTTTGTGTTTTTGCTTGGTTAAAGGAACAGTAACACCAAAAAATTTAAATGTTTTTAAGGAAAGACAATACTATGTACTGGTGCCCTGCACAGACAAAATCGGGCCCTGGATTTGTGACGAGGCCACAAAGGCATGGGCCTAGGGCGGCAAGATTTTAGGGGCAGCATGCCACCCAGCCGATTGCTGAGGAGCACTGGAGACGCGCAGCTCCCCAATGCTCCAGTGCGCCTGCACTCGATAGAGTGGTATGGGCGGTGAAAGATATAACCGTGCGGCCCGGCAATAGGACCACACGGCCTAGGGCTGCCCGCCGCTGAAATATGGCCCAGGTCAAAACTGTTGTGTTTGCTTCAGAAAACAATTCTATTTTATATAAACAAAATGCTGTGTATATATGGAGGCAGCCATTTAAGCACAGGACACACAGCAGATAACAGATATGTTCAGAAGAATCCCATTGTGTACTACACAGCTTATCAGTTATCTGCTATGTATCCTGTGCCTTTTCTCCTTTTTCAGCTTTGAATGTCTGCCCACATGGCTACACAGCAGCATATTTATATAAACTATAGCAAAGTTATTGAAGCAAACACACACATTGTACCAGTGCAGGGCAACAGTACATTACATTTTAATTACTTTAGGACATTTTTTATTTTTTGGTGTTACTGGTCCTTTAAGCTTTTTTATATAGTAGTTAATGTGTTTCACAAATATATAAAGGCACAAGGCTGTAAGCTCTCAGGTATTGTGTGTACTAATTTCCCATTTAAAGGTATGAGGCCACATGGCAACACATTTTCCCAGTTTACAATCATCATTTTCACTCGCTTATGTTTTCCTCTTCATATCATCCCTGACCTAAGTGAGAAACATGGTGAAAATGATCACGCCGTAGTTTCATAAACTGACGCTAAAATATGTAGAGTAAAAATTCATTTATCCCAAATAAAACTGCTAAATTGATGAACTCATAACATAATCTCACAGTAGGGAAAACATATTCAGTGCTACACGGTTTCAATTTGAAACAATTCAGTCTACATTTATGTGGTAACTTAAATTTTATTTTAAAAAATTATTATTATTTTTGCTGTGCTCTTTTATTTGCATATAGAAAAGTGAGGTTCCCCAGACATGGCTTCTTGGGGTAATTATGCCTAAATGACTTCCATATAGGCACTTCTTTTATCTTGCATTTATCATGCAATTATGCTGGATAAAAATGTTGCATCAGAAAAGCCAAGATAAATTGCATTAATATTTTGCCTTTGGCGCGCAGCACAACTTTAGTAAAATATCCCATATTTCTTTTACATCCTGTTCTTTTTATATAAGGGGGAACTGGGAACCAGGCAAGGTTGTCCATTCATGGTTCTGCATACTTATGCTAAAAGTGTGAGGCCAGGCCACAATGTTAGTGAGGTGTTAGTTGCAGGGATTGGGTAGCACCATACAGGCAAGTTCCTCATCTGTATTTTGTTGTGCTATTATGTAACACCTATTTGGGCCATTAATTCACCAGCTAGAACACTAGAGCATGGGTTACACGCGACTTACACCCAGGGCAGGGCCTTCGCTAAGTGGAAGTGTTCCCAACTACATCCCCCCAGGCTACTGTGCACACAAAAACAACTTGGGCGCCAGGAGGTTCTTAATAATCAGGAACGGTTTATTATGCCAAAAAGGGCAAATGACCACAGGTTTCAGTACTCACGCAGGAGTTGAGGAAAACAGCATATTGAGAGTTCACACAGAACAAGGCAGGCTCACACAGAGAGTACACAGGCAAATGCAGTACAACCTTTCCCTCCTGGAAGTTGTCAGGAAAGCAGCTTCTAACCTACAGTCCCTCTTCACTGAGGTCCCTGACTGGAGGCAAAATAAGTACAAATAATACCCGAGAGCCTACAGCCTTGTGCCTTTATATATTTGTGAAACACATTACCCACTATATAAAAAAGCTTAAAGGACCAGTAACACCAAAAAAAAAAAAATGTCCTAAAGTAATTAAAATGTTATGTACTGTTGCTCTGCACTGGTACAATGTGTGTGTTAGCTTCAATAACTTTGCATAATAAATGTCGAATTGTTGAGGGTTTTTTTTCCTAAAAATTCAATTTTTCACTACAAAACTTGAAAAATTTGAGTTTTAATAAAAAAAAATCCTCATTATTTGATATCACTTATTTAGACAAAATAATTTTAAAAATGCATACACCTTTGCTCTTTCATTACTAAACACCTACCTGACCTACTATAGAAACATAGGAGTGAGTGTATGGCTAGAACTTCTCTATAGTGAATGGTCTGGGAGATACAGTATATCAAGTCTCTATTTAAGCAACAGAGTGACACTTGTCTCTAGAAAATACTATCCAGAAGGGGACTGGCAGGCTATAAAGCAAAATGGTTGGGCCAACATAGAGAAAATGCCTTAGTGTGCTTGGTGGTTCTACTTCTTTATGGTCATTAAGAGGAACTGATCATCAGTAGCAATTCCACATAAAATAAATTAACTTTGAGAGGATTCCCACAACTCATTTGTATCTATATAGTACATTATATCTACCATTTATATCCTGTAAGTAGATACCAAAGAAGAGTCTCCAAATATTTGCAGATTTTCATTTGCTCCCTAAAGGCTTTCTATATAAACAAACATCAATATGGCTGATTTATCACCACTAGAGGTATCCTTTTCCAGTTGTCTAGATAGGACGCTTCAGCCTAGAGTTATCACATGGCAGCTCCCACATGCATGCAGAGTTGCAGAGAAGGAACATTCTGTAATTATTTATCCTAGTTCACTGCTCAGTGTTTTTATTAGAAATGTTTAGAGGTATAGAAAAGTTTCCCACCAAAAACACATGCCTTACGTTGTGCATAATTGTTAATTCTTCAAATAAACTTCCGATTCAGTACTATACATTGTTATTGTAATAATTATGATTAGGCCCATTGTTTGTCAGGCAATACATCTTATATATTTATTTATTTCTCCCCATTGAAATAGAACCCTCTGAGGGCCGTGTCTCGGATACAGATGAATATACACTCAGCTGGGAAGGATGCAGTCTGGTTTCTTTGAGGAGAGGAAGGATGAAAGGAAGACATATGGAATTTCTTGCTTGCCATTGTCTATGGTAAGAATGGCAGGATTTAGCTTGAAATGCCTTGGAATGCAACTGTGGAACTGAGGACACTGCCTGATGCTGCCAGTGGCGTATCTACTTTTGTTCATGGATGATTTATTTCCCTTTGCTTTACCAAGAAGGTGAACAAGATCCAAAAATGTGTTGTTTCACAAATGATAAAGGATTAACTGTTTGTCAGGGCCTGAAGGCTCTGTTTAGGATTCTGCGGACCAAGGAGGAAGCAGCAGGCACCAAACACAGTTCACGGTATCCAAGGGGTTAAGAAGTAGCGAAGTCAAATCCAGGCAGAGGTCAGTTCAGGCAGCAAGGTTCTTAGTCAATATAACAGGCCGAGGTCAAGATCAGGAATCAAGGTCAGAAGTAGTAATAACTTACCCAGGAACACAATAAGCTGAACCTATAGTCGGCAAGGTCAGGAATTCTTTGGCGTCTATCTAAAGGGGATTTTCACGCATAATGCAATGACATTGCGCGCTGACGCGCACGTTTTGGCACGCGTCTGTCATGACTCATGCATCAAAATGTCAAAACGAGACATGCTTGACCCCCGGGTGCCGCCATCTTGCCTGCAGTGCTGAAGAGGAAAGGAGTGCCAACGGGTGTTCCTTACACTGTTGAAGGCTAGTGGCTATCCCACAATGTTTTTACATGCCACCACTTTACATTGCCTAAATCAGAATACAAGAGATGAAATTGCCTATATATGCACCGATTTGGCAGTTTGGCAAATATAGAAGTGAGTAAGTGGCGGCGCACACTACTATATGTTATTTGGAAGGTTACATAGCCTGTTTCAAACCAGGCGGTGCGTGAGATTAGCATAATGAACTGAAACCTTTACAAAAGAATCTCATATATCTTCAATTAGATAATTTATTTTCTAATATAGACTTTACTGCCATCAAGACCAGGGATGGATAAAGATCTAATGGAGCGACTAGGAAGAACAGGCCACTTCCTTTCACTTTTCCACTCTCTAAGGGGATCATTTATCAAAAGTTGGGCTGGGTTTTCTATTCATTTTTTGCAAACTTATGTTCAAAATGTGAGGTCAAGTCCCATTCCTCTATGAGGTTTTGTTTAGAGAGCTTTAAGCAGCACCCTGCAGGCAAGTTGATGAAGTTACTAAACTGTGCTGGAATTATTTATTTGTGTGCTGCTGTCCAGATTTTAAAGATCAGTACTGTAATATAAGCAAAATTGGAAAATAAATTGATAAACTAGCAAATGCCTTTGTCTGCTTTGTCCTCCTATAAAAGATGAAGACCACAATCACATCCTGCTAGGCCAGACCAAGTACTTAATGTGAGAGTACCTGGTGGTCTAGTGGAGAGGTGAGCCGCCTCCACTTCTTATCGTTGCTTTTGTTTGACGCACCGTCGTGCACTTCTGCGCTTTTAACGCGCGCACCAAGTGTGATGGCATTGCACTTGCCACAAATTTCAAATATTTAAAGCTGCTTCCTCCAAACATTCATTGTATGTCTATCTTCATAGTTCCTAGGTGTGTTTTCTAGTTGTCTTGACCATTCATGGGGATATATTTTTCAAAGAGTGAAGTTAGAGATCACCACAGTCCGCTAACGTGAAATCTCTTGATTAATTTCTATGGCATTTTTAAAGGCATGTTTGTCTTTTAAAAATCCCATAGAAATTAATAGGGAGAGGCGGAATTGTGAGACTGTGGCTCAGACTTCACTCGTTGATAGGGATGTAGCGAACGTCGGAAAAAAAGTTCGCGAACATATTCGCGAACTTGCGCAAAAATGCGAGCGGTTCGCGAACGGTTCGCGAACCCCATAGACTTCAATGGGAAGGCGAACTTTAACATCTAGAAAAGACATTTCTGGCCAGAAAAATGATTTTAAAGTTGTTTAAAGGGTGCAACGACCTGGACAGTGGCATGCCAGAGGGGGATCAAGGGCAAAAATGTATCTGAAAAATCTGCCTGTGTGTGCTTGGAAGAGATAGTGTAGGGGGAGAGCTGTTAGTGATTTCAGGGACAGATGATAGTAAGCTTGCTGGCTAGTAATCTGCTTGATACTGCTCTGTATTGGAGGGACAGAAGTCTGCAGGGATTTGAGGGACATTTTAGCTTAGGTAGCTTTGCTGGCTAGTAATCTACTGTTCTCTTTAAACAACTGCCATACGTTGACCTTGTAGGCATTGTTTGCCCAGTTTTTTTGGACGCAGCCACTGAAGCACAGTTGCCAGAAAAAATATGCCATATAAATGCTGAAAATAGTAATTTTTCGCCATACGTTGACCTTGTAGACATTGTTTGCCCAGTTTTTTTGGACGCAGCCACTGAAGCACAGTTGCCAGAAAAATTATGCCATATAAATGCTGAAAATATAAATTTTTTTGGTTGCAGCCACTGAAGCACAGAGGCCAGAAAAATTATGCCATATAAATGCAGAAAATATGCATTTTTTTGGTCGCAGCCACTGAAGCACAGTTGCCAGAAAAATTATGCCATATAAATGCTGAAAATATAAATTTTTTTGGTTGCAGCCACTGAAGCACAGAGGCCAGAAAAATTATGCCATATAAATGCAGAAAATATGCATTTTTTTGGTCGCAGCCACTGAAGCACAGTTGCCAGAAAAAATATGCCATATAAATGCTGAAAATATAAATTTTTTGCCATATACGTTGAGTCAACGTATGGCAAAAAATTACTATTTTCAGCATTTATATGGCATATTTTTTCTGGCCTCTGTGCTTCAGTGGCTGCGGCCAAAAAAACTGGGCAAACAATGCCTACAAGGTCAACGTCGTTGACCTTGTAGGCATTGTTTGCCCAGTTTTTTTGGCCGCAGCCACTGAAGCACAGAGGCCAGAAAAAATATGCCATATAAATGCTGAAAATAGTAATTTTTTTGGTCGCAGCCACTGAAGCACAGTTGCCAGAAAAATTATGCCATATAAATGCTGAAAATATAAATTTTTTTGGTTGCAGCCACTGAAGCACAGAGGCCAGAAAAATTATGCCATATAAATGCTGAAAATATAAATTTTTTTGGTTGCAGCCACTGAAGCACAGAGGCCAGAAAAATTATGCCATATAAATGCAGAAAATATGCATTTTTTTGGTCGCAGCCACTGAAGCACAGTTGCCAGAAAAATTATGCCATATAAATGCAGAAAATATGCATTTTTTTGGACGCAGCCACTGAAGCACAGTTGCCAGAAAAAATATGCCATATAAATGCTGAAAATAGTCATTTTTTGCCATACGTTGACCTTGTAGACATTGTTTGCCCAGTTTTTTTGGTTGCAGCCACTGAAGCACAGAGGCCAGAAAAAATTAAACCAGTAGGGTTTGCACCCTAGTTTGTAACGGTGGCGGAGGGAGGAGGAGGACGCTAAAGGACAGCTGTGTGTGGAGTCATGAGGCTTGAAGAGAAGGACAGCTGCATAGAAGTCAGAACAAGTCTTCCGGCGTGCAGTAACCCTCCGAGATCCACCCCTCATTCATTTTAATAAAGGTCAGGTAATCGACACTTTTGTGACCTAGGCGAGTTCTCTTCTCAGTTACAATCCCTCCTGCTGCACTGAAGGTCCTTTCTGAGAGCACACTTGAGGCTGGGCAAGACAAGAGGTTCATGGCAAATTGTGACAGCTCTGGCCACAGATCAAGCCTGCGCACCCAGTAGTCCAGGGGTTCATCGCTCCTCAGAGTGTCGATATCTGCAGTTAATGCCAGGTAGTCCGCTACCTGCCGGTCGAGGCGTTCTTTGAGGGTGGATCCAGAAGGGTTGTGGCGCTGCCTTGGACAGAAAAACATTTGCATGTCTGACGTTACAGACTGGCCAAAGGGCTTTGTCCTTGCAGGTGTGCTCGTGGCAGGATTACTGGCACCTCTGCCCCTGGAATGTTGATGAGTTCCTGAAGTGACATCACCCTTAAAAGCATTGTACAACATGTTTTGCAGGCTGGTTTGTAAATGCCGCATCTTTTCGGACTTGTGGTATGTTGGTAACATTTCTGACACTTTATGCTTGTACCGAGGGTCTAGTAGCGTTGCGACCCAGTACAGGTCCTTCTCCTTAAGCCTCTTGATACGGGGGTCCTTCAACAGGCATGACAGCATGAAAGACCCCATTCTCACAAGGTTGGATGCAGAGCTATCCATCTCCGCTTCCTCATTATCAAGGACTGCATCATCCACGGTCTCCTCCCCCCAGCCACGTACAAGACCAGGGGTCCCCAAAAGGTCACCACTAGCCCCCTGGGAAGCCTGCTCCTGTTGGTCCTCCTCCTCCTCCTCCACAAAGCCACCTTCCTCCTCTGACTCCACTTCTGGCACCTCTCCCTGCGTTGCAGCAGGTGCCTGGGTTCGTTCTGGTGATTCCGACCAGAAATCGTGCGCTTCCAGCTCCTCGTCACGCTGGTCTACAGCCTCATCTGTCACTCGTCGCACGGCACGCTCCAGGAAGAAAGCGAAGGGTATTAGGTCGCTGATGGTGCCTTCGGTGCGACTGACCATATTTGTCACCTCTTCAAAAGGTCGCATGAGCCTGCAGGCATCGCGCATAAGCACCCAGTAACGGGGGAAAAAAATCCCCAGCTGTGCAGATCCAGTCCTACCACCCAGTTCAAAAAGGTACTCGTTGACGGCCCTTTGTTGTTGCAGCAGACGTTCCAACATAAGGAGCGTTGAATTCCAGCGAGTCTGGCTGTCAGAAATCAAACGCCTGACTGGCATGTTGTAGCGCTGCTGAATGTCAGCAAGGCGTGCCATGGCTGTGTAGGAACGTCTGAAATGGGCCGACACCTTTCTGGACTGGGTGAGAACGTCCTGGAATCCTGGGTACTTGGAGACAAAACGTTGGACTATTAAATTTAACACATGTGCCATGCAGGGCACATGTGTTAAATTGCCTAGTCTCAACGCTGCCAACAGATTGCTTCCATTGTCACACACCACTTTTCCGATCTGCAGTTGGTGTGGGGTCAGCCACCGATCGGCCTGTGACTGCAGAGATGACAGGAGTACAGATCCGGTATGGTTTTTGCTTTCCAGGCACGTCATCCCCAAGACAGCGTGACAACGGCGTACCTGGCACGTCGAATAGCCTAGGGGGAGCTGGGGGTGCACAGGTGTGGAGGAGGAGAAGGAGGACCCAGCAGCAGAGTAAGAAGAAGAAGAAGACGAGGTAGAGAGCGATGGAGGAGTAGAGGTGGTGGCAGAACCGCGTGCAATCCGTGGCGGTGACACCAACTCCACTGTTGTTGTTGAGCTACCCATTCCCTGCTTCCCAGCCATTACCAAGTTCACCCAGTGGGCAGTGTAGGTGACATACCTGCCCTGACCATGCTTGGAGGACCATGCGTCAGTAGTCATATGGACCTTTGGCCCAACACTAAGTGACAGAGATGCGGTAACTTGGCTCTGCACATGTTGGTACAGGTGTGGTATTCCCTTTTTAGAAAAAAAATTGCGGCTGGGTACCTTCCACTGCGGTGTCCCAATTGCTACAAATTTGCGGAAGGCCTCAGAGTCCACCAGCTGGTATGGTAAAAGCTGGCGGGCTAAGAGTGCAGACAAGCCAGCTGTCAGACGCCGGGCAAGGGGGTGACAGTCAGACATTGGCTTCTTACGCTCAAACATGGCCTTCACAGAAACTTGGCTGGTGGCAGATGACTGGGAATGGGAACAGGTGGTCAAGGTGGAAGGCGGAGTGGAGGGTGGTTCAGACGGGTCAAGGAGAGCAGAGGTAGAGCAGTAAGATGCTGGACCAGAAGGAGTGTGGCTTTTAGTTTGCCTGTTGCCTTTGAGGTGTTGCTCCCAAAGTGCTTTGTGCTTGCCGCTCATGTGCCTTCGCATAGAAGTTGTACCTATGTGGCTGTTGGGCTTACCAAGGCTCAGTTTCTGACTGCACTCATTGCAAATTACAATGCTTTTGTCAGAGGCACACACATTAAAAAAATCCCACACTGCTGACTTTTTGGAAGTGTGCGATCTGGCGGTAACAGTAGAAGTTGGCGGAGTTGGCGGTATTGGCGGCAATGGCGGGTGCGTTGGCCGGCTGAACACAGGTGCCGATACATGTTGTTGCCCTGCTGATCCCTGCGGGCTGTCCTCCCTGCTTCTTCTAAGTCTTATTCTCCTACTGCCTCTCTGACTCTCCGTCTCTCCATCTGAACTACCCTCCTCTTGCTCTCTTCTACTAGGCACCCACAAAACATCAATCTCCTCATCATCATTCTCCTCAGATGCATCAATTTCTTCTGACACATCACAGAAGGAAGCAGCAGCGGGGACCTCCTCCTCATCACTCATTATGTCCATCTCTATCGTGTTCTCTGCCAGAATTAAATCTGGTGTAAGGTCCTCATCTCCTTCATCTTCTTCTGGCAATAATGGTTGCGCATTACTCAGTTCAAGAAACTCATTGGAAAATAACTCCTCTGACCCCAGTGAAGAAGGGGCACCGGTGGTGGAGGAAGTGTTACGTGGGGTGGCCATAGCAGTGGAGGATGAGGAGGATGTTGTGGTAAAGTTAGAAACGGTAGAGGATGGGGTGTGCTGTGTAAGCCAGTCAACTACCTCTTCAGCATTTTGGGAGTTCAGGGTCATTGGCTTTTTAAAACTGGGAAATTTGCTAGGGCCACAGGATTGCATAGCAGCACGGCCCCTAGCACGGCCTCTGCGTGGCGGCCTGCCTTTGCCTGGCATTATTTTTAAAAAAACAACAACAACAACAAAAACTCAGTTGGTTTTTCTGGAAACGATAATACACACAGCTAGATGGCGGGTTGAAGAAAACACTGTGCAAATAATGCCTACAAAGTCAACGTATACACTACTACAGCGGTGGATACGGATTACGTAAAATATATGAATGCTGCTTGAAAAAAAGTAACTCAAGTGGTTTTTCTAGAGACGATAATATTATCAATATTTAGACAAAATGTGAACAAGGTCACACAGCTCGATGGCGGGTTGAAGAAAACAGTGTGCAAATAATGCCTACAAGGTCAACGTATACACTACTACAGCGGTGGATACGGATTACGTAAAATATATGAATGCTGCTTGAAAAAAAGTAACTCAAGTGGTTTTTCTAGAGACGATAATATTATCAATATTTAGACAAAATGTGAACAAGCTCACACAGCTCGATGGCGGGTTGAAGAAAACAGTGTGTAAATAATGCCTACAAGGTCAACGTATACACTACTACAGCGGTGGATACGGATTACGTAAAATATATGAATGCTGCTTGAAAAAAAGTAACTCAAGTGGTTTTTCTAGAGACGATAATATTATCAATATTTAGACAAAATGTGAACAAGCTCACACAGCTCGATGGCGGGTTGAAGAAAACACTGTGCAAATAATGCCTACAAGGTCAACGTATACACTACTACAGCGGTGGATACGGATTACGTAAAATATATGAATGCTGCTTGAAAAAAAGTAACTCAAGTGGTTTTTCTAGAGACGATAATATTATCAATATTTAGACAAAATGTGAACAAGCTCACACAGCTCGATGGCGGGTTGAAGAAAACAGTGTGCAAATAATGCCTACAAGGTCAACGTATACACTACTACAGCGGTGGATACGGATTACGTAAAATATATGAATGCTGCTTGAAAAAAAGTAACTCAAGTGGTTTTTCTAGAGACGATAATATTATCAATATTTAGACAAAATGTGAACAAGCTCACACAGCTCGATGGCGGGTTGAAGAAAACAGTGTGCAAATAATGCCTACAAGGTCAACGTATACACTACTACAGCGGTGGATACGGATTACGTAAAATATATGAATGCTGCTTGAAAAAAAGTAACTCAAGTGGTTTTTCTAGAGACGATAATATTATCAATATTTAGACAAAATGTGAACAAGCTCACACAGCTCGATGGCGGGTTGAAGAAAACAGTGTGCAAATAATGCCTACAAGGTCAACGTATACACTACTACAGCGGTGGATACGGATTACGTAAAATATATGAATGCTGCTTGAAAAAAAGTAACTCAAGTGGTTTTTCTAGAGACGATAATATTATCAATATTTAGACAAAATGTGAACAAGCTCACACAGCTCGATGGCGGGTTGAAGAAAACACTGTGCAAATAATGCCTACAAGGCCAACGTATACACTACTACAGCGGTGGATACGGATTACGTAAAATATATGAATGCTGCTTGAAAAAAGTGACTCCGGTGTTTTTTCTGGAGACGGTAATATTATGGATATTTAGACAGAATGGGAACAAGGTCACACAGCTCGATGGCGGGTTGAAGAAAACAGTGTGCAAATAATGCCTACAAGGCCAACGTATACACTACTACAGCGGTGGATACGGATTACGTAAAATATATGAATGCTGCTTGAAAAAAGTGACTCCGGTGTTTTTTCTGGAGACGGTAATATTATGGATATTTAGACAGAATGGGAACAAGGTCACACAGCTCGATGGCGGGTTGAAGAAAACAGTGTGCAAATAATGCCTACAAGGCCAACGTATACACTACTACAGCGGTGGATACGGATTACGTAAAATATATGAATGCTGCTTGAAAAAAGTGACTCCGGTGTTTTTTCTGGAGACGGTAATATTATGGATATTTAGACAGAATGGGAACAAGGTCACACAGCTCGATGGCGGGTTGAAGAAAACAGTGTGCAAATAATGCCTACAAGGCCAACGTATACACTACTACAGCGGTGGATACGGATTACGTAAAATATATTATGGCTGCTTGAAAAAAGTGACTCCGGTGTTTTTTCTGGAGACGGTAATATTATGGATATTTAGACAGAATGTGAACAAGGTCACACAGCTCGATGGCGGGTTGAAGAAAACAGTGTGCAAATAATGCCTACAGGGCAAATAATGCCTAAAAGGTCAACTTATACACTACTACAGCGGTAGTAAAATAAAAAAAAGTAAAATAAAAAAAAAATGAATATTAAAAAAAAAAAATTAAAGTTGGTGCTGCTGAACTACTAGGAGCAGCAGATTAGCACACCAGTCCCACTCCCCAACACTGCTAGACTAATAGCACTGGGCTCTTATAGTAGTAGTAGTAGTAGTAGTAGTAAAACAACAAAAAAATAAATAAAAGCAGTCCTTACAAGGACTACTGTTATTGCAGCAGTCAGCAGATGAGATCAGAAGCAGGACAGCTGCCCACTGCAGCTACATACAGAGCACTGCAGTAGAAGGTAGATTACTAGCCAGCAAAGCTACCTAAGCTTAAATGTCCCTCAAACCCCTGCAGACTTCTGTCCCTCCAATAACAGAGCAGTATCAAAACGATTACTAGCCAGCAAACTTTCAACTGTCCCTGAAATCACTAACAGGCAGCAGCTCTCTCCCTACACTATCTCTTCAGCACACACAGGCAGAGTGAAAAAACGCTGCAGGGCTTCGGTTTTTATAGGGAAGGGGAGTGGTCCAGGGGAGAGCTTCCTGATTGGCTGCCATGTACCTGCTGGTCTGGGGTGAGAGGGCAAAAAAAAGCGCCAACAATGGCGAACCCAAAATGGCGAACGTCGCGCGACGTTCGCGAACTTCCGGCGAGCGCGAACACCCGATGTTCGCGCGAACAAGTTCGCCGGCGAACAGTTCGCGACATCTCTACTCGTTGATAAATATACACCTTAGTCTGTTGCATGTCCTGACCTTTGCCCGTCATTGACTCCTTTCTCGGATCCTGTTACTGGTACAGTGCTACTGTTCGTTACTTTAATGCAAATCCCAGTTCTGTGTATGCTATTCTGTGGTGCTCTATCTGGAAACGCCGCTGCTCAGGAATTCCGTATAAGACCCAAAATTATTGAAATCAGATGGCACTAATGCTGCAAAAAGTGCTTACTTTTGATTTATTAGGATCTCCACACAACGTTTCGGGGATCAACCCCCTCTCTCAAGTGTTCTGACCCCGGCCTGTGACCCCAACTACGTCTCTGATTCCTGATTTCGTACGGCACTGCCCGATAGGTACCGACCCTGCCTGACCTTTGACTACGCTTCCTGTTCTCCGTCTTTCTAGCTACTTTTAGTTCCCTTGTCTGCCCAGAACTCTGCCCTTGGCCCTCTCACTTTAAGACTTGACGGAAGTACAGAATTTCCCTTTATGAGTCCCAAAGTGCCATATCAATGATTTGCTTGACCATGACAGGCACAGCTGACAGTGAGTGGCAGCTAACATTTAGGCAGCTAACATTTAGCTAACATTAAGGCCCTGTGGTGGGATCATTAGTGTACTAACTATGTGCCTGAGGGAAGTCATGGTAGGGCTCAGCAAACCAAATCAAAGCAGGAAAAGTGATAAAAATATGAAATGTAGTATTATATATTATTAGTTTAGACAGCATATATCAAACAATGCATAAGCAATCAATCTTCCATTACTAAACATGTACCTGACCTTCAACAGAAACTCAGGACCGTGTGACCAGTTCTTGCCCAATAGCAGATGGTAATTAAGTCTTGGAGATATTCTCTGCATAAGCAATATGAATACACTTTAATTTAAGATTCATTTCTCTTTTGGTCTGGGAAGACCTTGTTGTTCAATAATGTGATGGGGGTGGGGCAATGCACTGATCAGGATTATCAATAAAGATTACAGACTGTCTCTTTAGTATCTTATTGATCATGAAAAGCTGCTTATTTTGAAATCGCATTTGTTTCAAAGTGTCCTGAAGATTCAGCTGAATTTTAAGTGTAATTAGATGAACCTTCATTTGCTCTTTCAGCTTTACTTCTGCTAATTGCATGTGTTTCCCAATGTGCCATTGCTTTCTAAGCGTTACAAGAAGAAAATAAGACATTTTTACTTTGAAAAATGTTGCTAAAACTGCTTGGAGTATCTCGCATGCGAGGCATGGATGCTTCTCACATTTTTATTTTGTTTGTTTTTAATGATTCTTGCTTGAATTTTCTTGAGCATGGAAATGCAGATAATTCTTTACTCGCATTGTGCAAGGTTTACATAGATTTTGATAGTAAAGTAATTCAAAAATTCCCAAGAAGGTAGAGTGATAGGAGCATTTTCATTCAAACACACATGTGCCCATTGGTTTGAATGGATCTCAGCAGCTGTTACATCCCAAAAGGTTTCCATGGAAGAATACTGGAAAGAAGTCGCAAATTATATATATAAAAAAAATCTAAAAATCTTGACCTGCAGCAGAAAAGCATTATTAGTTTTTACTCTACCTTTAACTACAATTTTCCTTGAGACCTTTGATACATGAACCACCGAGGAATCTGCTAAATAATTATAGCGTTCATGGGAAACAAAGGAGAAATAAAAGAGAGCTGATGATGCAGTAATGAATTGGGAATAACGTTACATAGGTCCATAGTAGCTGAGCTCACAAAATACAAGCATTCTTCATGTTTGATCTTGGCACAAAATATATACTTGGAAACTTCTAGTAGATCCAGAAGGTAACAAAAACTCCATCTGTATCTGACTCCAGGTTGACTCAGAGGAAGAAAAAAATTCCTTCCTGGAGTACAGAGTACAGTGGGCCTAGGGCATCTTCCCTTAATGGTGCAGGTGTTCCTGGGCAAATGTCTCTGACCCTAAACCCTGATGACACAGGTTCAAATACAGTCAAAGTTGAAGATTTTTGTGCCTTCCGTCTGTCATTTTACTGGTGTTGAGTGCTTGTCCCTCATACTGCGTGGCCAATGCCAATGAATCTGTGGGATAGACCCTGTTACATTTTTATTTATATTTTTATAAAATGTAGCAATTTTTCAACTAATTTTTATATTTCATTTTTTTTTAATAACTTACCTATTTTGTTTGTTTGTTTTTTACTTGCAAATTGCTGCTTGGTTTTTGGTGACCACAGACACTGGCAAAATAAACAAACAACAACAAAAAAGAATTAGATAGAAAGAGATTTAATTATAACAAAAAAAAAAGAACCTCTGCTCTGTTAAAGTAATGGCACATAATAGTTCCGGAGCAAATCCAAAAACACCTTTGCATTGGTTTCATTGTGAATCAGTGCCAGTAAAACAATGTAATCACGTAACCACCAAAGAATGCAGGATAAGGTGGTTTTAACTGTATTACAGGTGGAGATTCACACTGACACCAATGGAAAGGTGTTTCATTACCTGCCCTGGAGGAGAACTTAAAAAAATGGACCGTGTGTGATTACATTTTCATTGTTATTGTTACTGTTCATGGCTTATATTTCTGTAAATGTCATCTCCATTCTGACTTCCAGACCTGTCAAACTACTCAGATCTTTCAGGAGCTGCCTGGATTTATATAGTAGAGTTGGGTGCATGGTCTGCATGTGGTTGGTATGTAACATGACATGGCCCAGGTGTAATGGGAAAGGGTCAGATTTTGCAAAAGCATAGCTAAAAACCTCAGGAAAATCACCATCTCTGGAAGCGAAACCCTATCAACCAGATAAAAAATTTCACAAACAGGAGAGCTACATTGCAAAAAAGTTAAATAATTCAAATATTATAAATAAAAAATAATAATAATAAAGTTCAATTGTAAATTATCTGCATCCTCTTAAAATATAATGTTAAAGCTGACTTCCTATTAAAGTGATGGAGATTTCCTTGCATATTGGAGAAATGTAAAATAAATGAATTCAGTTCGTGTTTTGTTGGAAAGGAAAAAAAAATGAATTTGTGACATTACCCATAATCCTTTAGGAGGTTTTAAGAATTTTGGTTCTCTAAAGTAGCCTGCAGAACGAAAATATTGAAACACTATCAGCCTGTCCTTATAGTTTGCTATTGATGTGTCACATATAAGCACTTCTTAAGAATTGACTTCATTTAATAACTAATGATCTGCGAATTTGTCCTGTTCCGCTTTGCAGAAAGGCGAATTTTGTCGCCCGCGTCAATTCTGACAATCGTGTTTATTTTGCCACCGGCTTTAAAGTCAATGGGAGTCCAAATAATGTTGACGTGCAACGGTTTTGACACGTTCGACTCTTCAAAGTAACATAATCCTTTCTATACTTTAACAGAAGGGCTCTAATATTTTACAGTACTTCATTATCCTTTGTTTAACATATACAAAATGTATAGATAAAAGCCACTTATTCAGATTAGAAAGCTGTATTTAAATTACATGGAAGTGGTTGGGCTTGCCTAGACAACAACCTAGCCTTCAATAAAACAGCATCTTGACCTCTCTTATCTCCATTCTCCTTATACAGTCCTTCAGGTCACACTGCAACCTTAAAGGAGAACCAAACTTTAATCAAAAAAAACCCTACCCCCTACCCTACATAGACCCCCCTCCCTGCTCCCGTAAAGTCTTTACTCACCCCTCGTTGCAGATTCAGCGCAGCAGAGCTCACGGGCGCCATCTTCAGCTCTCAGGTCTTCTCCGGGAAGTAAGTGCCATATCGGCCCATGCACAGTTGGAGCAGTCTAACGGTTTTGGAACTTCCCGAAGTGGAGGAAGAAGACTCGAAGAGAACGAAGAGCCGGAAGATGGCACCTGTGAGCTCCGCATGCTGAATCTGCAACGAGGGGTAAGTAAAGAGGGGGGCAATTATGGACATAACACCTAGGCTGGGGGGGGGGAGCAGGGAGGGGGGTCTATGTAGGGTAAGGTTTTTTATGATTAAGGGTTTGGTTCTCCTTAAGTCTATGGAAGCCATCTGCTCCAAAGTTCCAGCTTTTGCCTTCCTCTGGAATTCCCTACCACAAACAACCAGGCTCTTCCCTTGCCAAATATTGAAACACTTTCCTAAGCCATCAAACTTCTCATTTCTTTTGAATTATTAGACATTATTAGACAACACATGATACATGTTTCCATCAACCTTATGTGTCAGTTGTACCCTGTTCTCTTTAGGTTCGTGGCGTATGAGTCACATTCTCTGGTGTATTTTAGTGGAAGAGAAACTTCTACTACACTTTTCAACCTTAAATTGCTTAAGTTTGCTTTTATTGCATTTATTATTCAAATACCTGGAATTGGTTTCTGGTCTTTTTCCCTGGCTAAGAATACACCCTGTGTGTATAAGCCTTTTAGATTGTAAGCTCTTGCCATCAGAGCTTTCTGATTCTACTGTTTCATTCTGTAAACCTTGTGTGTTGATTTATTAAGACCCTGTTTTCATATAATTGTAATATTAAATTTTTGCTTCTCTAGAAGAGACCACTATGAATGCTGAGTGGGGTCTTTGCTTTTATCTCAAGCCTCAATAGTATTTTCAAGTATTTTGTAGTTTTGTTAGACTGTAAGCTCACTGTGACAGGGATTGACGGGAATGTGATAGGGACCTTAGATTGTAAGATCACTGGAGTGGGAATTGAAGGAAATGTGATAGAGATCTTAGACTTTAAGCTCACAGGGGCAGGACTAATGGGAATGTGATAGGGACCTTAGATTGTAAGCGCAATGGGACAGGGACTGATGGGAATGTGATAGGGACCTTAGATTGTGATATCACTGGGGCAGGAATTGAAGGGAATGTGATAGAGATCTTAGACTACGTATAAGCTCACAGGTCTATTAACAACTGTCAACAAGCTGTTAACAAGAGAAGTCTTTAGATTTTACTGGAATACAGGATCAGAATGGGCCAGCCGGCCCAGAACTTGCCCTTGCTGCCCCGACCTTTCTCTCCAGCCCTGGCCTTGGCAAAAGAAGGTATGTCCGCATGCTCGCACGTGCGGAGAGGTGGGAGTTGAAACTGTAACAAAAAAAAAAGAAAATGCAATGAATGCATGAATGACTTGCAATGAACAAATATCAAACAACTCAGATGGCGTACAATAACTACCATGATGAACAAGTCAAATAGCTACATGGAAGTAAGTGCAACAGGACACATACATGCTGGCTTAAATCATAGATGCAGCAATGTCTTGAGCTACTGACAGACAAAGTATAGTCTTACGAAAAGTCCAAAATAAAACCATAGGTCAATGGAGAAAGGATAATTGGGATAGAGAGTTTAGAACTAAAGAAAAGAAGTGTTCACCCTGGTGCTTTGCATTGATATTTGTTGTTATTTCTCTTTCCCCATGTCTCGCATTCTCTCTAGCATTTGAATGAACACACTGTATGGAAAACATGCTTTATTATTGTAAAAAGAATGCTGAGATATTATCTTTGTGTATGCTTTATATACCAAAAACAAAGATTATATAAAAAAAATAAATAAATAAATAAAACCAGAGAAACCCTTCTGACACAAACACATACGAAAAAAACAGGACAATACAACGTGTTTTTTGTAAGCAAATACAATACAGCAGACAAGTCGGATACATAATAAGAAGGCATTGGCTCATTTTATAATCCTGTTTTCCAGAAATACCAAACTTCCAATGCCAACCAATGTTAGCTTACAAAAGAGCACAGAATCTCAGAGACAGATTGGTTAAAGCAGACATAGGGAGTAGTAAGACACCCACCACAGGCTTCCTACAAAGACCCAAGTTTAGGACTTTCCCGTGTTTACAGTGTATACAATGCAATTCAGTGATGAAAGGAGATGCCTTCTATCATCCACATTCAGGTAAAAAATATAACATTAGACAATATTATACCTGTGACTCGACATATGTCATTTACCTACTAAAATGTCTGTGTGGATTGGTATACGTGGGCGAAACAACCCAAGGTGTGAAGGATAGAATCTCAAAACATTGACTATACGCACAGGGCAAACCGCATTACCAGTACCAGCCCATTTCAAACAAGCAGGAGACACAGTGAGTCAACTCAAATTCCAAGTGATTGATTCTGTAGAACCACTTAGAAGAGGGGGTGACACACTAGCACTAGTGATGTGCGAATTTATTCGGCAGGCGCGAATTCCCGCGATTCACCGCAGGTGAATAAATTTGCAAAAATTCGCTGGTGTCAAAAAAAAATGGACCCGGTGTCCGTTTTTTTGGACGCGGCGCATTTTCGCCAGTTTTTTCATTCTGAGTACGATTTTCAGATTTGGGGGCATGCAGTACGTATACTAAAATGTAAATGCTATACACGAATATGAACTGTATCACCTCTCTATTATTAATATCTTTCTGTTGTGACATGATGAATGGATTCGAGGACACATGAGATATGAACTTTTTTGTAGATATGTATGGTCACTTTGTGTTACATGCAAATGGACATTGTATAAAGATGGGTGGAAATAATTGACACATGACCTGTATCTCCTCCCCTTATTTCCCCTCCCTCCCCAACCCCCACTTCCCCCTCTAGACATTATTTAACACAACTTAAGGTGTATGGATGTAAGCTTGATATTGGACCCTGCGTGGCTCTAAACGTTGCTTCACTGATCTACTTTGGTGTGAGCCAAATAAAAACCCAATGAAAGGGATACTGTCATGGGAAAAAAATTTTTTCAAAATGAATCAGTTAATAGTGCTGCTCCAGCAGAATTCTGCACTGAAATCCATTTCTCAAAAGAGCAAACAGATTTTTTTATATTCAATTTTGAAATCTGACATGGGGCTAGACATATTGTCAATTTCCCAGCTGCCCCAAGTCATGTGACTTGTGCTCTGATAAACTTCAATCACTCTTTACTGCTGTACTGCAAGTTGGAGTGATATCACCCCCTCCCTTTCCCCCCCCCCCAGCAGCCAAACAAAAGAACAATGGGAAGGTAACCAGATAGCAGCTCCCTAACACAAGATAACAGCTGCCTGGTAGATCTAAGAACAACACTCAATAGTAAAAACCCATGTTTCACTGAGACACATTCAGTTACATTGAGAAGGAAAAACAGCAGCCTGCCAGAAAGCATTTCTCTCCTAAAGTGCAGGCACAAGTCACATGACCAGGGGCAGCTGGGAAATTGACAAAATGATACAAGGCTTTCCTTAAAAACAGTGTCCACAAAATGGCTGCTGCCTGCTTGCTATCATTTTGAATTCCCAGACTGAAGGAAACAAGATTCAAATAATTTATACAGTGTAATTAAAGTTCATTATGCTTGACTAATGTGATAAAATAGGATTTTGAATAATTGTTTTGGGTGACGGGTCCCCTTTAAGGCTACTAGAAAATCATGTATACTGTATATTAAATAAACCCAATGGCTGTTTTTTATTCCAATAAGGATTAATTATATCCTAGTTTGTCTCAAGTACTGTTTTATTATTACAGAGAAAATGAAAACCATTTTTAAAATTCTGGAAAATTTGGATCAAATGAAGTCTAAAGAAGAGGGCTTTTCCTTAATTTGATCTTTCTGGATAACGGGTTTCCAGAGAATGGATCACATACCTCTATTTACCTGCATAATACCTGCAAGAAAAATGACTGAATCATTATTCAAGTGGCATGATTATATACAAAGCCAGTAAGGGGAAATTCTGGAGTAGGACAGAGTGTTGGCAAAGGTGATGTCAGATAATGCATTAAAGTCTTCACCACCTCATTTCTTCTGCTGTGAACATGTTTTATGTCAACTGAAAACTTCACTTTCTATATACCCTTGAGTCTAGTTCTCTGTAAGAATGTAGAACTCCTTCTTTAACCTTCCATAAATGCCTTTGAGAGTAGCAGGAGACATGAACATGCAGTGGTGAGAAGGGCAATCTTTATGGCCCACATTAAATGTTTGTTTAAATCAAACTGAAGTTACCTGAGAAGTTGCAACAGAGTCACCTTAAGTGTAAACATGTTCCTGTAGGAATTTTAGAGCCTGTTAATAATTTTGACTTGAATCGTCATCCCCATTTGACCTGTTGTTGTTACGCTGCTTAATTATACAAAGGAAAAGACTTTCAATTGGTTAATTTTTCATGAAGTTCTCCATGAAATATTTAAGTCTTTCAGCGAGCAAAGCTAATGTGCATTTCTCCTTCCACTGGTTGAAGATTTGCCTCTACTAGAGAGGAATTACAGGACATTTATGGAGTTTTGTTTTTGAGCCATTTAATTAGAGTTTGTTAAAAATCAGGATAGAGCTACTGTGAGATTCAGGTTAGCACTGGATTAGCACACAAACATGAGTGAAGGGCCACCTTAAACAGTTGTATGCAGCTTGGCTGGCTTTTATTTTAAACAAAATGAACAGGTTCAGCTCAGTAGCTTCAAATTAGTAACAGCAGTCCGGCTTAAACTCCCACGTTGGTGTATACAGAAACAATATGTCCAGCACTTACAGCATTAGCAGTCAAATAGTCCTCTGTTAAAGGGCATGTAAAGGCAAAAAAATAAAATCCCATTTTTACTTTCTTTAATGAAAAAGAAACCTATCTCCAATATACATTAATTAAAAAATGTGTACTGTTTTTATAAGAAACCTGACTGTATGCAGTGAAATTCTCCCTTCATTTACTGCTGTGGATAGGAATTGTCAGACGGTCCCTAACTGCTGAGCAGGGAAACAATCATACTTATGAACAGCAGGGGGAGCCCCTGCCTTACTTCCCAGCCATGCAGAGCTCAAGCAGCTTTGTTTATGATGATCCCTAAGCAGCCCAGACCACACTGAGCATGTGCACAGTCTTAGTCTTACAAAGATGTTTAACAAAGTTACAAGATATATATATATATATATATATATATATATATATATATATATATATATATATATATATATATATATATATATATATATATACATATATATATATACATATATATATATATATATATATATATATATATACACACATATATATATATATATATATATGTATAACAAGGGAAAGTTGTGCTCACCACTATTTTTTAAAACCATTAGGCGGGGGTGCAATGAGGGTGTGACCACAAAATACATATAGACAAATACAAGAGTCCTCTGCACTCAACCGATTATCAATATATTTAAGACAGAGACATTTTGTGCATACTGCTACTAAAAAATGCCTTACCCTTTAAGCAACACAGGGATTGTTTGTCCATATATTGCAATATATTTAAGCTGAACAACTACGTCAAAGTCATCCCATATCTGGCCAGTCCTACGCTTAATTTTCATCTGATTCATTAAGAATTCAATTGCTTAATTATACATTTTACAAAGGGACTAAGTTTTACCTGCAACTTACTAGCTGCTTTCAAAGTAAAACTCCCAAACTTGGCTGCCCTTTTATTAGACACCAGTGGGATCACCTGACTATAGCTGGGAGGGGTGGGAGCTACAACATGGAGCTGGTCACTGCTCCTGTATAACTATAACAAACAAGGGAAAGTTGTGCTCACCACTGTATTTTGTGGTCACACCCTCATTGCACCCCCGCCTAATGGTTTTAAAAAATAGTGGTGAGCACAACTTTCCCTTGTTTGTTATAGTTATACAGGAGCAGTGACCAGCTCCATGTTGTAGCTCCCACCCCTCCCAGCTATAGTCAGGTGATCCCACTGGTGTCTAATAAAAGGGCAGCCAAGTTTGGGAGTTTTACTTTGAAAGCAGCTAGTAAGTTGCAGGTAAAACTTAGTCCCTTTGTAAAATGTCTCTGTCTTAAATATATTGATAATGGGTTGAGTGCAGAGGACCTCTTGTAGTTGAATATATATATATATATATATATATATATATATATATATATATATATATATATATATATATATATATATATATATATATATATATATATTAGAGTTTTTTTTGTGTTTTTTACACTTAGGGGTAGATTTATCAAGGGTCGAATTTCGAGTTTATGGGAGTTATTTTAAAATCTAAAATTTAATCTAAATCTATTAAAAAAACTAATTTTTTAAATTCAGGTGAATAGGCTGTCCCCGAAAATTCAAATCGAATTCGATCAAATTCGATTCGAAGTTTTAAAAATAAAAAAATTAGATTTTTCAAAGTCCACCAAATGACTCCAAATTCTAATTCTAGGAGGCCCCCCCATAGGCTAAAACAGCAATTCAGCAGGTTTTAGATGGTAAATAGTCAAATTTGAATTTTTCAAGAGACAGTACATGATGCATTTTGAAATGGGAATTTCAAATTGTTTTTTAAAACTCAAATCGTATTTGGACTATTTAATAGTCAATTTCGATAAATCTGCCCCTTAATAAATCTCATATTTTTAGGGGCAGATTAATTTTAACTATAAATTACAGGTATGATATTTCTTCAAAACCGAAGATCCACAAATTAGGGGACATTTTAAACAAATATTTCTGTTTTATTTTAATTATTTCCCTTTTCTCTGCAATAATATAGTGCTTGAGGGTGTCTAAGCTGCAGCTGCGCCAGTGGGGCAAGTTGAAAAACTCTCTTTAGGCAGGAGCGCAGAGGGAGTTACCAGGGGCAGCAAAAAGTTACTCCTGTAACTTTAAGAGATGGATTACCATTTTTTTAGACTGGAAATTCATCTTTTTCTATTGCAAGAAAGTGCATGTCTATGGACAAGCGATGTGGTTTCCCCTCAGACCCCCTCCAGCATAGGAAAGGTAATCGCTGGGGGACAATGAGTGGTGGCATTTCAGGAGATGCCCCAGGCTCAACTCTTGAATGGGCCCATTTTCGTTTTTTTACCCAGAATTCTGGTATTAAGACAGTTGTTAATTAAAGGAGAAGGTTCTATTGCCAATAGATCAGCTGCAATAGTGCAAGCTAGAATGCTATATTTATTCTGTAGAATGTTTTACCATACCTGAGTAAAAAGTTCTAGAAGCTCTCTCTGTTTGTTTAGGATAGAAGCTGCCATATTAGCTTAGTATGACATCACTTCCTGCCTGAGTCTCTCCCTGCTCACGCATAGCTCTGAGCTCAGATTACAGCAGAGAAGGAAGGGGGGAGGAGCAAACTGAGCATGCTCAAGCCCTGGAGGTTTAAGCTGAAAACAGGAAGTCTGATACAGAAGCCCATGTGTACATAATAGAAGGAAAGAAATGCTGTTTCTTTTGTCAGAGGACTCAGAGCAGCATTACTATGAGGGTTTACTGGTGTATTTATATAGACCTTTCTGATAAGGTTTACTTAGTTGTATCCTTTCCTTCTCCTTTAAGGCTGGTCCTAATCAGCAGCATAGGATAGCATGAGCTTTGCACAGAGAGACGTTTTTTGTGTGTAGACCCTGCATCTTAAGCTTGATTTATTAACACATGTGCCTATAACAACCAATCAGTGATTTTTGCCATTATTATCTATGCTACAAAAATGTAAAAATCATAATAAAACAACCCTTAAATCAAATATACTAAATAAATAATAAAAAACAAAAAAAAATAGAGAACAGATCTATCTGATGATAATGGAGCCGGATACATATTTAAGCCATTTTATTCTATATCCACATATTATACAGAGTTTAGTCTGTGTTCAAGGATTATGGGTAATAAACGAATACACGGATTCAGAGACAGCTGCCATATTTTTCATTGTGCAGATGGATGCATCTAAGCGTATTAAGTTTGCATGGGATAATGATATTTAAAGGAAAGGTCCTGTCTTCATAGCCTCAGCACGCAATCCTGTTAAACAAAATACCAGTGCTCTCTGGACACCATCTTTTTCTAAAGGTTTATGCTCTATTAATCCTATAAAGAAAACAATCACTTCATTGCCACAGGGAACATCAGCGCTTTGCCGTAGTCAATAAAACAAAATGAATTGTTGCGCTAATGAATATTGTAGCTGCAGTACACAGTATGTGGCTTGGCCAACTGTAGTGTAACATATTTAGAAATGGGCCATAATTAATACATGATCTATCGAAATAAATATTAATCGAAATCCTAAAAAAGATCATCATTTCAAGCATAATTTTCCTGTATTTGTGGCAATTTTTTTTACAATTCCTGCCTCTGTATAAAGTCCAAATAAGTGAAGTCATAATAAGTGATGGTTTTATTGAGTAATTTGGAGTACTACTGAAATAGTTTTTTTTATTATAGGATCTTATTTATCAAAATCTGATTTTTTTCTGGCTATTTAAATTAAAAAAAGTCCGACCAAATTAGAATCCACAATTAGACCTTATATATTATGAAAAAAGCATGATTTAATCATTTAATCGAGACAAACACGAAAAAAATCAAGCAAAAATTTGAGTCGTACCATTTCTTTAGGAGTTTTTTTACCAAATCTCTCCCGAAAAGCCCGAATTTTTTGGATTTTTGCCTTGCCTTGCTCCATTTTTGTTAATGCGGCCCTATAGTTTTACTTTCCCTATACAGGAATGGGAACTGTTATCAAGAAACCAACTATCGAGAAAGCATCATATTACGGAAAGGCCATCTAGCATGAGAGATAAATGTTTCTGGTGCTATTGCCCATAGCAACCAATCAGCAATTAGATTTAAATAGTCAAGAGGTTAGAAAACAAAAGCAAAGATCTGATTGGTTGCAAAAGATTTATATTACATTATATATTATGATACTTATCTCCATTTAAAATAATTCACATTTTTTAAACAGCGTCAGACTGGGGGACCCGGGGCCCCCTGGGGCTTCCGCCTTAGGGCACCCGGACCTCCGCTACAGCCACAAAGCCCCCACTGACCCCCCTGCCAGCGCCACGACCCCTCTTCGGAAAATTATTTCCTTTTTTCTCTGTAAAAATAAGCCTGTACCTTGCACATCCTCCCATCTAAGATATTATGAATGCTTTTTGGAGGCAAAGCAATATGATCGGGTTTATTTGATGTTTGAATGATTTTTAGCAGATTTAAGGCTGGATATCCAAATTACGGAAAGATCCTTTATCAAGAAAACCCCAGGTCCTGAGCATTCTGGATAACAGGTCCCATACCTGTATAGTTAAATCTTTTATCTTTGCAAATGCAAATGACTTACCTTATAATAGTGATGGGCGAATTTGTCCCGTTTCGCTTTGCTGAAAAGTTCGCAAAACATATTAAAGTCAATGGGCATCAAAATTATTTTGATGCGCGTCAATTTCTATATGCACGACTATTTATAAATTTGATGCATGACAATATTTATGCACGCAGCTATTCTGACGCACTCCCAAATGTTTTTGATTCTGCAAATTTTCGATAAAGTTTTGCAAATTTATTTGCCTGCGACGAAACACGGAAATTCACTGGAAAATCGCCGCCTGCCGATTTTATTCACCCATCACTAATAATAATACGACATTGAGTCTTGCTTTTTCATAAAGACATTGAGGCTCATTTATCAACACTGGGCAAATTTGTCCATTACCCATAACAACCAATCAGTGACTGGCTTTTTAAAGCCAGCTGCAGGTAGAACAATGAATGCAACAATGTGATTGGCTGTCTTGGTTTATTGCCCTTAGGCAAATTTGCCCATTGCTGATAAATGCCCCCCAGTGTTTCTTTAGTTCTGGTTCAACTGGTTCCTAAACAGCCATGGTTGATGCTTTCAGCTGCATCCAGCATTATATTTGTTAGGTAGGTTTAAACTCAACTTTTTCATCCCAAAATAACCTG
>NC_054376.1:120156301-120168801 GCF_017654675.1 Xenopus laevis
TTTACACGGTAGAGTGAATTATTTGCAGTGTAAACAGAGTCATTTAGAAATAAAAACTACACCGTAAAAATCATGACAGAATCCCTTTAAGCAATCCATAACATTAATTATTTCAGGAATGTTTGGAAAGATCCCAAAAATAATGATTATGCAACCTACTTTAAAGTAGCATATGTCAAATCTAACTACACAAGCTCCAGCATACACAATACACAAGGCAACCTACTTTTATGGTAATAAAATAAAGGCAAATTTAGTCATTTATCAAGTCATTTTCTCTTGCTTAATTCAGCTGTTTCTCTTAATAGGGATTGATTACATGCTGCATGTTATTAATAGAAATATGAATATTTTCATGCTTCACTTAATGTAGTATAGCATGTTTTTGCTTCGCCACATGATTAGGTAGGTAATAAAATGTAATTAATCATCAAAATATAAATTACAAAATGGAAAATTGTTACATAGGGACATGTTGGTTAATTGCAAAACCTAATTAACTAATCAAGCAGCCTTCAGGCTGTTAAAGGTCACATTTTATTTAATTTCCCAAGGTTGGATTAGTCCTACGTTGGACAAAATGTCAAAAGTTGTTCCATGCACTAAGGTGTCTACTCTCATCTAGAAATAATTAAACTTATTAGTCCACTCTATTTTCGCCATGACACATTTGTTCTGCTGTAGCAGGGAACAGACACAACCGTAAGGACTGTGGCACTTGGGCAGAAAAATAAAGCTGATCTGCAAACACTGGAAACGTTAAGTCGGAATATCAACAAAAAGGTCTAGGTACAAGAGTTCTGCAAATACGCTGGGTAATTCAATAGAATCTAATGCATGCAACTGTAAAGAAATATTCATTATTTTGTATGATATCAGCTTTCTTTGGAAAGCATTTGAAATGCATTTGGATTTGCACAATGTACGATGTTTGACCTGCAGGATCTAAAGTAGACTGATCTTTGCCACTTCTAAGGGTCAGGACACACAGGCAGATTCGGGTGACAAATCTCCTCTTCTTCAGGGCGACTAATCTCCATGAACTGCCTCCCCTGCCTTCCAGCCAACTAAAATGTAAATCACCAGCGGGATGGCACTCGGCACGATTGATTTTCCGAAGCCGTCTGAAGTTTCCTCGTCAGGCAACTTCGGGCGACTTTGGAAAACTAATCGCACCGAGTGCCATCCCGCTGGAGATTTACATTCTAGCCGGCAGGAAAGGAGGGGAGGCAGTTTAAGGAGATTAGTGGCCCCAAAGAAAAGGAGATCTCCCTGAATCTGCCTGTATGCCCTGTCCCTAAGCCTTTGGCCATTAACAGAAGAGCTTCTGCTATCTCATGGGGTCTTTCAATGATTGTTGCATAATGTGTGACACAACAACCAGAACACTCTGTTTAGGGCAAGTGTAGGTCAGAAGGTTGGCTATTGGTCTATTGAGGTTGATGTGGCTTCATTAATTTTGAAAGAAAAGAGGGGGTCTCTCAGTGTCAATAAGTAGGGAGAGGAATTGCTTAGTGTTCCCCAGGCCCTTTTTGGCTGATGAATAAGAAATTGGAATGAAGCCAAAGGGCCTACCTCAGAGAGGTGCCTAAGGTGAGCCTGCTATCAGCACTACATAGGTAGGAGAGCTAGTTATAGGCTAGATACTGTGGGACTTACTGTAAGTAGTGAGAGATAGCAGTAGGCCAGCAAGCTGAGCAGCTGAGGCTCCACGAAGGATGAAATTAGTAACCTGGAGGAACCCCTTAGGCGGGCCATAGTGTTATAGGGGCAATAATTAGCTAAGTACCTGAGCTTCAATACGAGGTACTGCTTTAATGTGTGCTTCATTCTAGACTAGGCACCTGTGTTCCAAGTGTTGTAATTATTTGCCTTCTTCTGATTCATCCCAGCTTTCAAATGGGGGTCACTGACCCCATCTAAAAATATATGCTCTGTAAGGCTACAAATATATAGTTATTGCTACTTTTGATTACTTATCATGATTACTTCTATTCATAATCCAGTCTCTTGTTCAAATCAGTGCACGGCTGCTAGGTTAATTTGGACCATAGAAACCAGATGGTTGAAATTACAAACTAAAGCGCTGCTGAATAAAAAGCTAAATAACTCAAAACCACAAATAATAAAGAATGGAAACCAATTGCAAATTGTCTCAGAATATCGCTCTCTACACCATACTAAAAGTTAACTCAATGGTGAACAATCTCTTTAACGTAGTTGTACAGGGAGTGTAATATTTAACAAATATGCTATATATACATCGGACTGGCCTGGTGGGACACCGGGAAAAAACCCGATGGGCCCCCACCAGGCCAGACCCCTCTCCCAATCGCATTCTAGAATTAAAAGTTCTTTTAGGCACCGAGCAGCAACATCTGCGCATGCGCGTGGCGCCATTCACACAGGCGCTGTCATGCAGGAGCGCCGAGGGGCACCTTCACGCAGGTGTGCTCGGTGCGTAACAGTAGGGGGGCGGGAGGGCGGAGGAGGGCCTTGGACAGTAGTCCCGGTGGGCCCCCCAGTCCAGCCCTGTATATATACTAAACATTATAATGCACATTAATTTTGTGATGGTAGACCTTTTGTCGCTCACACATTTATGTGTTGTGTACATACATATTTTCATCTCCTACTGCACTCCTCCAACTTACACAGCAGGAAAATCAGATGCAACTTCTTGATGGCGTGACCTCATACAAATGTGTGTTATTTTCCAGGGACCCAATCTGATTCCATTTTTAAATGAAAACCCAAATTGCAGTGTGAATATGGATGGAAAAAGTGACTGCTTGGGTCACATCCAATCAATTACACCCATCACTCACAGATCATACGACGTGGCAACCTCAGAAATGCATGTCAGTTTGATGATCCAGCAGAACGAACTCAATTAGTATAACTGAGTATAATGCAGAACACAAATCTAAAAGGCTACAGTCACACTGCCATCAGAGAGAAAACAGGAGCAGTTGAGATGCCTCCACTTCTACCATCACCTCTAATATTAACCTATGAGAAAGGCTTGAAATACATATACTGTAGCTAACACTGGCAAGGCCCCTTTCAGAAATGCCTAAAGGAGAACTAAACCCCCGCGATGTTAATTACCCACTGCCCCCCTCCGTTGGTCACACACAGTCTTACCCCAGAACTGTGTCCCCTATTGAATAGCGAGAGCAAATGCAGAGTGAGTGTTGAGGAGCTCACGGGCGCCATCTTCTTCTCTTCAGTAATCTGCGTGAAGTGAGCTGTCTTCCAATTCACGACAACTGCGCATACACAGAAAGAGACGGAAATTGCCGAAGGGGAGGAAGAAGACATGAAGATTACCGAAGAGAAGAAGATGGCTCCCCGTGAGCTCAGTTGCGCTCACTCTGCATTTGCGGTCGCTATTTCAAGAGGGGACAGAGCGGACGGGACTGGGAGGCATTTGGGCGGGATGTGGGTGGGGCAAAGATGGGATGGGAAGTGGGCGGGAGGATTGGGATCAGAGTGCGCTGGGCCCCTCTGAAGATTTTTTTGCAGGGGGGCCTGGAGCACTCTAGTTAAAATTGATTGTAGGAGGTCCCCCATAGGCTGCAACACAAAATCGTCAGGTTTTAGATGGCAAATAGTCAAATTTGATTCTTGATTCTTAAAGGGACAGTACATGATAAATTTCTAAATTTGAATTTTCTAATTTTTTTGAACTTGAATTGAAATTGGACTATTCCCTAGTCGAATTACACAAAAATAAACTCGAAATTTAAAAATTCACATTTTCAATTCGACCCTTGATAAATCTACCCCCAAATGTAATAGATAAACAATTATTTTACATCCCATATCTGGCTTAACCTGTTCTGATCAATGTCAACAAAGCACACTACTGAGTACAAAGTGATTCTAACGAACAATCTCTTGTCATATTTTTCATCAGACAACACCTACCTGTCTTGTTGGATTAAAACTGTCTCCTGGGAAAAAAAAATTGGTCTTACTTTGTAACTTTTTAAAGGGGACAGTTCCACATGACGGTAATTTCTGTACAAATGCGTGTATTTCCTGGATAGAGCTACAGTACTATGGACAATGCTTCATAATCATGAAATAAAAAGCCCCGCAATATTTCATTTTATTTGCCCTGACAGGTTCATGAATGAGACTTAAATTAACTTTCACCGGTTTTTAAATACATTTAAAGCACCTACGACATGTGAGTGCCTGAAGTATGATGGACATAATTGTAACCGTGCCAAGACTTATTTTTCTTTTAGAACTTTGGAGAGCTCCATTCAGTCTCCATTCAGTCCCCATTGTGTTTCAATGAATATCCTGATTAGAGGTCTAATAGCAGAGAACACTCTGTATTGCTATTGTATCCTGTACTTCTGCTGTTTCACCTCTCACAGTGTTTCTGATTTCATGTCATTGCTTTCAGACTCCTTCCAATTCAAAGTACACAATTACCTTAATTATCGGTTTAATAATCCATATGCTCAAACGGCAATGAATGTGGACACAGTTTGTCATTGCACTCAACATTCTTTTTCTGAACATACAGTATGGATTTATGCATATGATTAATACTTTTTTACATTTTTACTTGGAATAGATGGTATTCTATCCCACCAGCAGATTCTGAGCACAGAGGTTGTCCCAAAAAGTGTGCACCTTTGTTTTCTGCTTTGCAATATATGTAGTAGGATGAAGCTAACGTAGAATTTTGTGTATTAGTGGTAGATGAATTCTTATCTTGTAAACAGACACAGTCAGGCTAAAACGGTTCACTACGCACAAAAAGATACATTCAACTCAATAAGATAAGCTGATCTATGAGTTATCTCATAAAAATTCCATTAGCCTATGGAGAAATCTGGACTTGAATCTGGAGCTAAGTTGTTCTCATTAAGCTTAATTTGACCCAAAAGGATAAAAAGATGTCTCTTAAAATTCTATTGCAAAGTAGTGAGTAGTAGAGGCACGAATTTGAGGTGAATTTCCACGAATAAATTTCAGCAAATAAATTTGCGAAACTGCGATGAAAATTTGCATGAAATTATTCCGACTCCTATTGACTTCAATGTGTTTCCTGAATTTCCCAGTAAATTCGTGAATTTTTCGGAAAAGTGAAACAGCACAGAGTCGTCCATCAGTATTGCAAGTATGGGGAATCTAGAACAGAATCTAAATGAATGGGTGCCCTGACCAAAGTAATAGTATTCTAAGACACTATGCAGCTATTCTTCAGTTGTTATTTTTAGTAATTTTTTACATCATTTTGTATTTTACAGGCTTAGAATTTAAATTGTTTCTAAGGCCTATTACAATAGCCACCATGGAATAGTTTGAAGGTCACAATGCTTGATAATTAGCAGAAACCCTGAAAAATAAGTCCTCCAGTGATGGGCAAATTTGTCCCGTTTTGCTTCGACATAAAATCCGCGAATGTCCTGCAAAATTTGTGTCCGAATAATGTTGGCGTGTGACGGTTTTGCTGCAAGCAACTTTTCCATGTGCGTCCAAAATTTGCAGCGGATTCACGAATGTATATGCCGGTGCCAAAACGCGTAAATTTGCTGAGAATTCGAACCGGATGAATTTTTTCACCCATCACTAAAGTACTCCAATTAAGTATACCAATAAAATGGGGCCCTCACGATTTATTCGTTTTTTTGTTTTGTTTTTTTGTCCAAATCATTACCTTTGTTTATAATCTCCCTTAAAGAACCAAGATGGAAATGATTTAGTAGCCAAGGAAGCTCCTAACCTGTGCAAAGCACTACCATTAGTTATATTTTTCCAGAATGAGCCAACAAGGAAATTATCTAGTGACCAAGGAAGCTCCTAGCCTGTCCGAATCGTTAGCTTTGGTTAATGTCACATAATTAACCAACATGGAAATGATTTTGTGGTGGAACCTCCTAAGATGTACAAAACACTACCATTAGTCATATTCTTCTATAATGATCCAACATTAATAATGATCTAGTGACCAAAGAAACTCCTAGCCTGTCCAAAGCATAATATTGTTTTAAATCTCCTCTAATGAACCAAAAATGAAATGATCTAGTGACCAAGGCAGTAGTGATGGGCGAATTTGTGTCTCGTTTTTGATGCCAGCGCCCGTTTTTGATGCCGGTGCCCGGTTTTTTGACTCCAGCGCCCGTTTTTGACGCCGGCATCGATTTTTTTAGACGCCGGCAAATTTTTTCGGGCGTTTCGCAAATTTATTCGCTGGCGGCGAATCACGCAAATTCGCGCCTGGCAAATAAATTCGCCCATCACTACAAGGCAGCTGTGCTAAGCATAATTTAGCTTATAATATTCCTTAAACATAGCTGGATATAGTGGTTTGTGGTGTCCTGCTGAGGAAATATGCAACGCATAGAAATATTGTTTCTTGAAACAATAAAATCAACTTGCAATAAAGAGACATTGGGACTTTTTAACATAATTTCGAGGCCATGACAATGAAGTGGTTCAAATCAAAGCAGCTGCTATTTTAAATCTCTAAATGCTATAATATGGTCTTTCAAATAAGAACTTCCTTTAAGATCTGTGAAGGTGACGTGTGATCTTCCAAGTGTCAGCTTCTCTTTAAAACTGGCCATGTCATGGAGTGATCTTTCTTGGATGTGACAATGGAATCTTAAAAAGAAGAGACTATTCTTTTTTCTGTGTTACAGCGTATTGATCTATTACTCAATCCCCGAGCTTCACAGGGATAGAACTTTTAGCAGAAGTAAAATGGTTAAAAAAAAGTAACACTTAAGCATCTCTTTTTAGATGTTCTCTTTGACTTCAAGAAAGTTTTAATCTAACAGTACAAGTTCATTTATAACCGTTATGTATGGTTTTTTTTTTTTTTTTGCATGCCCTGAAGCAATGTAATGGAGGAATTCTTTCAAAATTGCTGAGACATATAATGTTCTAATACTTTGAAGTGGAAATTGGAAAAACCCAATGTAGGCGAATGATTCCACAGGGAAGATATTGAAATTAAACATCGACAGTGGCGTAAAAATAGATTTAAGAAAATGTTGAAAACATATGATAATGACATGCTTTAACCATCATGGTCATATAATCAGAAAGACATTCTCTATGTTTAATTCTGTTGTTGATGTTTAATCAAATACCCAGACTTGCATTACCCAACACTTTGAAAACCACACAATTAGCGAGCACTCACTGACACCTGTTCCACGGGTCCTGATTACACCTGTGCTGCCACGTATCCACGCCTCCGGTCTTGGACCAATGCAGTACCAAATGTTCATTTATTTGTTTAGATTTTTATAATTTCATTAGACCCATCAAAGTCACTTATTATGATTGCTTTGGGTTATAGCATATTTGTTGAAAATTGCCATGACCCTGTCTACTTGGCAAGGCATGCTGTTTGGATTTGTATAGTAGATGCCTGCCATCAGGGCAGCCATCAGAATTTGCTGGGCCCCCTAAAACGAAATTTTCAGGGCCCCCGACAAGTAAAAAAAACATTGGTGGCGTGGCCCCCCCTACATGTAAAAAAACCTGTTGCTAACCAGGGCCCCCCATAAGTTAAAAAAAAAAAACATTGGTGTCCATGGCCCCCCCATGAGTTAAAAAAAATATTGGTGTCCAGGACCCCCCATAAGTTAAAAAAAAACATTGATGTCCAGGGCCCCCCATAAGTTAGAAAAAAAAAACTGTTGTCCATGGCCCCTATAGGTTAAATAAAATGGCATCCAGGGCCCCTCATAATTTAAAAAATAAACCATTGGTGTCTAGGGCCCCCATAAGTTAGAAAAAAAACATTGGTGTCCGGGGCCCCCCATCAGTTAAAAAAATGTTGTCCAGGGGCCCCCCATAAGTTAAAAAAAAAACATTGGTGTCCAGGGCCCCCATAAGTTAGAAAAAAAACATTGGTGTCCAGAGCTCCCCATAAGTTAAAAAAAAATTTGGTGTCCAGGGCCCCACATAAGTTAAAAAAAAAACATTGGTGACCAGGGGCTTACCTTTAAAGGTCTTCTTCAGTCTCCTCTTGATCAGCTTCGTTCCGCTCCTTCTCTCTTCTTTGGCTCGAACTTTGTGTCTTTTCACTAGCTTTTGGATCTATTTGGTGGTTGCATTCGCCGGAGTTTCACTTCTTTGTGTCTTAAGGGGGGCCCGGAGGTGCTACACTTCCTGGATTTGCCTGGCCTCCCTTAAGACGCGAAGAAGTGAACTCCACAGAGAGCCACCGCCAAATGGATCCAAAAGCTGATGAAAAGACCCGAAGTTCACTTCTTCGTGCCTTACGGGGGGCCCCTTTAAGATGCGAAGAAGCAAACTCTGGCAAAATTAGGGAACATCTACGCAATATAAAAGACCCTAATAGTTCAACCACTGTAGCAAGACATTTTGCAAGCTGTTGTTAGAGCTCACTTTTTTTCTTTTCAGTTAGTGGCATAGAAAAGATTACAACACATATCAGAGGTGGCGATACTTTAAATAAATTACTTAAACAGGAAGCTAAGTGGATTTTCTTTTTACAAACCAGACAACCACATGGTATGAACCTTGAATACAATGTTTCCTGTTTCGTATAAAAGAACACGTACATATAAAAGAATATACACACACACACATATATATATATATATATATATATATATATATATATATATATATATATATATATATATATATATATATTATATATATATATATATATATATATAACAAAAATACATAGAAACAAATATTAAACTCTGGAGTGTACAGTTGCCCCTTATACATGAATTGAAATACACAGAAATTAAAAAACTTAGTAAATTTAAATTACTTTACTAGCTGCTATTTAACTGCATTATTAATGTGCAACAAACATCCAATTTTAACTCTTGTAATATGTATATACTTATTGTTTTAGATGGACTATCATTGAACAATGTGTAGTTTGCTAACTGTGTTTGCTGTTCCATTGTGAAATACAGAAGTCTAACATAGGGTTAATTCTGGTCACTGCCTTTAAGACTTTGATTGGCAGTTTAGATACAGCATTTGATTGGTTAGTGTTAATATAAATATCAATGCGTCTAGTTGTTTGTCTAGCCTATGTTTAAGTGCCCAAAAGGCACGAAACGCGTAAGGCATTTGGGATGTTGTTGTTCTAAATAAATACATTTTTTAACTACATCGTGGAGAGTGATCCAGTTTGTGCCAACCTTTTTCATTTGATATTCTGTCACAGTGCCTTCCTGAGCTAAAGGCTTAAGGTGTGAGCACCTGGATCCCCCAATGCATTGGGTAAGTTAAACCCTCAAAAAATTTACAATTTGGAGCTTGAAGCACTATACAAATTATTTATGTATATAAACTCTGGCAAAAGCCACCACCAAATCGATCCAAAAGCTGCCGAAAAGACCCGAAGTTCAAGTCGAAGAAGAGGAGAAGGAGCCGAACGAAGCCGATCAAGAAGAGAATGAAGAAGACCTTTAAAGGTAAGTTCCACTGAACACCAATGGTCTAAAAAATTGCCTGGCCCGATATAGCTGTACCCGATGTGCCCCACTGATGGTGGCCATGCCTGCCATGACCCTTGACTGGGACAGAGCCTCTGATCATTACTGTCTACCTAAGTACAACTTTCCCTTTTTTGCATAACAAGAACTGTGACCATGTTGTAGCTCCTATCATTCCCAGGGATACCAGGGAATACCTGGGATACCAGGAAAACTCTCGGTGGGCCCAGGTGTCAGTGGGCCTCTTGATTCTAACCATTTGGCCTATTTCATGGTCATTTCAAATGCTTAATAATGGAAGAATAGAGTATAGTATGTAGAGATAAAAGATTAGAAAAATTAAGAGGTTGAGGGAGGAGAGGAGGAATAATAGTTTAGAAAGCGGGTCTACAATCTAAGGTTTTCTGGTGGGCTCCTGGCATCCCAGTCCGACACTGTTTGCACTGGCTAGGTATTCCATGCCCAATAGATCATTTAATTATTGTTAATTATAGAAGACCATAACCAACAGTTCTGCTTTGTACAGGCAAGGAGCTTCTTTGGTCACTAGATCATTTTGTTGTTGATTCATTATGGAAGAACATAACTAATGGTAGTGCTTTATACAGGTTAAGAGTTTCCTTGGCTACTAAATAATTTCCACTATTAATAAAATTGCTGTTGGTGGTTAAAATCATTTCATTTGTATGTATAAATAGACAATTTACTGCTAAAAGCTGTTTTCTTACATATTAGAATTGTGATGGGCGAATAAATTCGGCAGCCGCAAATTCGCGGTGAATTTCTGCATTTTGACGCCGGCAAATAAATTAGTGAAACTCCCGTGAAAACTCACCAATGTTACAATTGACGCGGGCGGCAACTTTTGAGTTTCGCTAATTTTTTGTCGTTTTGCAAATTTTGCAGGAAATTCGCACATCACTATATAAGAGGAAAAAGTCAATCGCATGCATAACAAGATGATTATAAGTATATTCTTTACATGAAAGTTTTTCTTTTAGTGCTAGTAACTGGAAATTGTGACATAATTTAGTCACAGTATTACAGTAATATACTTCTGTACCAGCTCTTTATCAGGGAAGATCTATCTGGGGAATGTAATAAAAGTCGGTAACAGAAAAACTAATCACAATGCGAAAAGTTATGCCTTTCCGCGAACATATTTCTCTTTGTGCGAATTTAATATCGATTTTGCGAACCCAGAAACTGTTTAGCGACCACTTCCGACAGTGGAAGAAAGTTTGCGAATTGTATAGTATGCGCCAATGCGCAGTGAATGTAATAAAATTTCAAAAGATTACGACACCTTCAAGCACTTCTTAAAAGTGAGCAATTAAAATTCGTAATGCAGTAATTTGACTAGTGATGGGTGGATTTCTCCCATTTCGCAGAAAAAATTGTGAATTCCCCGCGAAATTCATGAAACAACGAAAAAATTCACGAAAAATTTGTGATACTTGAAAATATGGGATTTTGACTTGAGCAACTTTTCGGACACGCACCAAATTGGTCTGCAATTTTTGTGGGAGTTTTGTGAATTTATTCGGCGGCGGCGAAACGCAGACATTCGCCGCAAATCCGTGCTAGGCTAATTTATTATCACTACTCTTGACCAACAACCATGGGAGCAGATAAATGACAAAATAGGGACAGTACAATATTGTGCTTCTATCAGCCATATACAACATCAAAAATATAGTGATTTTATTTGGTTACCAAATATAAATGTCAAAAAAAAAGACTGTATTTTCTTTAACACTTCAGGTAAATGGGAGGATGTATTGCCCTGTAATGTACATTATTTAAATGAATTCTAACAATGGAGATTATACATTCAATACAGCTAATGATCCGCATAATAATTCCAGAACTGGGAAAACTGAATGAGCCTCATAAATAAAAGATAATGTTAATAATAATAGTTGATTCTGAATTGCATGAAATACTCTAATCTATGCAACCCAAGGCATTACAGACTTCCAACAGCAACTCATTTGATGTACAAGTAATCAGTTTTCTTGGACCCCAACATTACAGTCATCACTAATAAACAATTGTAAGATATTTCCATTTTGGATTAAAAAAAAGGTTATAGGCCTTAGAATAGGCATATTTTATTTCCCAGTAGAAAATCATTAATAAACAGCCATATCTGCTACAAGTATTGAGTATGACTTACTTTGTAATGTCAAGGCTGCCATCTTATTTTTTACTTTGTAGGTGTAGAGAATTGCCAGTTCAATACCCAACAGGACCGTACCTACCATCTGTAAATAGGGGTCAGTGTTCAACCAGTGGCATAACTAGATGTTACTGGGCCCCACAGCAAATTAATTGTAGGGGCCCCAACATATCCAGAGATTGCCCTGTTTTACCAATATATGTTGAAATTGCTCATTAATTAAGGCCTCATGGGACCGCCTATACCTCCTGGACCCCCATTCAAAAAAAAAAGTTAATCTTTTTTTTCAAAACTCCACCAAACAACTCCAAATTGAATGTAGGCAGTCCCCCATAAGCTACAACACCAATTCGGCAGGTTTTAGATGGCGAATAGTCGAATTTGAATTCTTAAAGGGACAGTACATGATACATTTCTAATTCAAATTTTTTTTAGACTTGAATCAAATTTGGACTATTTGCTAGTCGAATTATACTAAAATAAACTCGAAATTTAAATTTAAAAATTCTAATTTTCAATTCGACCCTTGATAAATCTGCCCCGAAGCGGAGAGCATTATACAGAAGGGTGTAGACCAAAAGCTGAAACATTTTAATACATATGTTCCAAGTGTTTCTCAGCAAACAAGCGAAACACAAACATCAGTAATAAAATATTTCCAAATCACTAATCTAAGGGGGTCGGGTAGGATCCCTAGACAAATCCAAATATATCAGGTTGTATCCAAGGACAAACTTTGGTTTCCCCACAGTTCAGCACTTGCAGGTCCTCCTCCACCTGTTTGAGACGATCTCCAAGTACAGAAAATAAAGTGCTAGAATCCTCAAAAATTCATTGAGGAGGGG
>NC_054376.1:120173801-120228801 GCF_017654675.1 Xenopus laevis
AATATTTTGGTGGAGCAAGACAAATTCGCCCATCACTAATTGTCCTCATTATTTGGGCCTCATGGGCCCCCCTATACCTCCTGGGCCCCCTTCAGCTGCAGGGTCTGTTTCCTCTGTAGTTACACCCCTGCTCCCCAACATCTTTTGGGATATTCAAAATGATACCTAACCAATACCCTAACAATGGCTGTTTTCTGTACTTTCCCAAGTCCTGGCTTTCTATTGTGCCTTGGACGGCCTCCATTCTTGCCCATTAGAGACCCGTATTCTGCATTCTTGTCTCGTGGCACCATGTCCTCTATCCAAACTGTATTGCAAAGCTTTGCTATTTAAAGAAACAGTAACGTCAAAAAATGAAAATGTTTTAAAGTAATAAAAATATAATGCAGTGTTGCCCTGCACTGGTAAAACTGCTGTGTTTGCTTAAGAAACACTACTATTGTTTATATAAATAAGTTGCTGTGTAGCAATGGGGGCAGCCATTCAAAGGAGAAAAAGCTCAAGTTACACAGCAGATAGTAGATAAGCTTTGTCTGTCTAATGGTGTTATCTGTTATCCATTAGTTAACCTGTGCCATATAGCCGTTTTCCAATTTCCGCCATTGCTCAACAGCAGCTTGTTTATATGAACTATAGTAGTGTTTCTGAAGCAAATACATCAGTTTTACCAGTACAGGGCAACACTACATGATATTTTCATTACTTTAAAACAATTAAATTTTTTGGTGTTACTGTTCCTTTAAAGTCACCATTCCCTGTGTGATTAAAACACGTCTGCACCTAATATCAGTAGTCGTTTGGCCTCTGTTTTAGTTGAAGGTGTATAAAGGGTTTGCTTCAGAATATTTTGCTTTTATAACGGATAAAATACTTTTGCATATTGCCTTTAACGTCACAGTGAGTACAGTTCTCTTTAACACAAGTGTTAGTTAAAAATGTCACAGAGTTAAAAATGTTATATGTATATATATATATAAATACACACACATCCGCACATATGCATTGAGAGGTAACTGCATTAAGAATCTTTCACTCATTCCGGAGGTATAGATTGCCAAGAAGCAGATCCTCCATCTGCAGAACAGAAACACAACATACAGCACTAACAAAAAATAGATATATATATATATAGTTCCACTGAGTATATTCAGATATTAACAATGAAGGACAGAGCTGTCACTAAATGAAAATCGCCAAAGGCCACAAGTGGAAATGACATTTCAGAATGGATGCCTCTTCATTCACATCAGTCCTCAAGAAAGTCTTGCGGTTGACGGCAGACGGAGAAAATTGCTTTTTACACACAGACAACTCTTTCATTCTCACCCACATTGAAACTGTTTCCCGGCATGAAATTACCTCCTGCCTATTAACTCAGCCCACCACTCCCCCAGCATTTGTTTTTCTTCATTGTCTTTAGGTATTTTTTTGGCCCCATTAATTATTTTACCAAAAGTACTTTCATTTCAAGTGCTCCAGTTCATTTCAGATGTCCTCTTTCTATTGCACGTTATCGATTGCAGCCTGTCCCAGTGCTCTTCAAGCTCATCACACAATGCCGGCGTCAGGTAGAAGAGTTCAGACAGAGTTCTCAGCAAGTGATAAAACATTTGTCCACCTGATGTGTTTTGTCTCTTGCCGTCGGATCCCTTCTCATTTCAAATCGTTGTTGATCATCATATCATCACGCACTTCGCCATAACAGGACATTCTTCGCTTCTTTCCAAAAGTGGAAAAACTGTTTTTCTCCTCCAATAAGCCTTGCTTGTTAGCTAGTAATGTCGGTGTCCCGGGAATATAAACATTATGTTGATAGTCTAGGCTTGGCCCTTGCTGCTGGAACTGTAGGCCATACTTAGGGCTCCACACTTCATTTGATGTTGTCGTCTTCTTTTTTATATCTGAGCAAGAAATATAAAGACTCAGTTATACATTGTATGATCCACAGATATTTTAATATTTATTTTAAAGGGATCCTGTCACCGGAAAACATGTTTTTTTCAAAACGCATCAGTTAATAGTGCTATTCCAGCAGAATTCTGCACTGAAATCCATTTCTCAAAAGAGCAAACAGATTTTTTTATATTCAATTTTGAAATCTGACATGGGGCTAGACATATTGTCAATTTCCCAGATGCCCCTGGTCATGTGACTTGTGCCTGCACTTAAGAAGAGAAATGCTTTCTGGCAGGCTGCTATTTTTCCTTCTCAATGTAACTGAATGTGTCTCAGTGGGACATGGGTTTTTACTAGTGATGGGCGAATTTGCGCCGTTTCGCTTCGCCGAAAAATTAGCGAATTTCGCAAAACGTTGAATTTTCGCGGGCGTTTCGTGAATTTATTCGCTGGCGGCGGATCGCGCAAATTCGCCGCGAATTCGCGCCTGGCGAATAAATTCGCCCATCACTAGTTTTTACTATTGAGTGTTGTTCTTAGATCTACCAGGCAGCTGTTATCTTGTGTTAGGGAGCTGCTATCTGGTTACCTTCCCATTGTTCTGTTGTTAGACTGCTGGGGGGGGAGGGAGAGGATGATATCACTCCAACTTGCAGTACAGCAGTAAAGAGTGATTGGAGTTTATCAGAGCACAAGTCATATGTCTGGGGGCAGTTGGGAAACTGACAATATGTCTATCCCCATGTCAGATTTCAAAATTAAATATAAAAAAACATGTTTGCTCTTTTGAGAAATGGATTTCAGTGCAGAATTCTGCTGGAGCAGCACTATTAACTGATTCATTTTGAAAAAATTTTTTTTTCCCCATGAGAGTATCCCTTTAAAGGGGTGATTCACAGTGGCCGAACTACTGGGGGGGCGGGGTGACATAGTGCTGACATAGTTCAATAGTTTACGTTGTTCACATTGTTTAATTTTTTAAGGATTTTATACCATGTTAATGCATGGATATGGTTGAATTCTATGGCAATCAGACTGTAATATTTACAGCCATTAGTAAAGTTCACTGCCTATTGCCAAGAATTGAAACTGCGCCTGATCTTGAGCTACTGTAAAACAAATAATTTCCAATCATACAATGATCTGCAGTGTGTGGCTGCATTTTGATTTCCGCAGCTTGATCAGCTAAAGCCCATAATGGTGTGTATGTTTGAGTGTTTGTGTTAGATCAGCCTAAATCTCTTAAAACAAAAGGCAAATCCCGTTAAGCCTTCTGCATGATCTGTATAAGTATGCATGTTTATACACATTCTCTAAGGGCAGAGACACACGCGGCAATTCGGGGGCAGGGATGTAGCGAACCGCCGAGTATGTGTTCGCGAACGCCGTTCGCGAACACCGGCAAAAAATGCGAACAGTTCGCGAACAGTTCGCGAACTTCGAACATCCGAAAATCGTTCGATTCGAACGATCGAAGGATTTTAATCGTTCGATCGAACGATTTTCGTTCGAATCGAACGATCGAAGCCATTCGATCGAATGATTTCATTCAATCCAATGGCTTCGATCGTTCGATTCGAACGAAAATCGTTCGATTTTAGCGATCGAATGGTCGAATGGTCGAACGATTTTGACGCGAACGCCTATTGGCGAACGTCGCGCGACGTTCGCGAACTTGCGGCGGACGCGAACAGCCGATGTTCGCGCGAACAAGTTCGCCGCAGAACAGTTCGCTACATCCCTATTCGGGGGGGGGATTAGTCGCCCGGCGGGGGAGGGGGGATTAGTCGCCCGGCGCCAAATCTCCTCTTCTTTGGGGCAACTAATCTCTCCGAACTGCCTTCCTCTTCCTCCCTGCTGGCTAGAATGAAAATCGCCAGCGGGATGGCACTCTGAGTGCTTCGATTTCCAAAGTTGCCTGAAGTTGCCTTACGAGGAAAACAACCCGCTCTGAGTACCATTCCGCCGGCGATTTTCATTCTAGCCGGCGGGGAGGAAGGGGAAGGCAGTTCGGAGAGATTAGTTGCCCCAAAGAAGAGGAGATTTGGCGCCGGGCGACTAATCTCCCCGAATCTGCCCATGTGTCTCTGCCCTTAACCTATCCTCCAATATACACACTGCACTTTGTACTGCGTTCCTGTGTTTTAGACAGATTGCATTTCAATTTTGCACTGAAATTATTTTTGTACTTATTCGTCGAATTTATTTATTTATTTTTTTTAGAAAGGTTGTTTGAAAGACAAAGGAATAAGGCATTTTACATTTTGTCAATTATGCAATTAGGAGCCAGTTATTAGAAGATATTATTAGCGATACACAAGTTTGGTGACAACACAATCGTTCATTTTCCTTGACATTGCAATAAGGGAAATGTTTACTCTTGGGCTGATTAATTTCCCAGGCAAGCAGATCAAATTTAAAGCCTAAGTTTAAATTTGAATCGAAATTAACACTGTTTACATTTGAAATGTGGTGTCTACAGGGGGCTATGATAGTGTATTACTAATAAGGCCAACAGCTTGGGTTTCTTTATCAAATCTGAGAAACTGACGTCATCCACTAATGGTTTAAATTGTTTCCATCTATTCTCTATGAGCTACGTCACCTAAGGATAGAACTCCACGGGCGTTTTGACCTGCGATACCTTCCGTTCCGACACAATGACACTAATCTCAGGCATCATGTTGGATGCGCTGAATCGAATACAAATGTCACACAAAGAAGCTAATTGCATCCAACACGACACGACTGTCGGATGCAATGCTGCATGTTTTGTCTCCATCCAACGGTCGTGCCGTGTCGGATGCAATCAGCTTCTACGACATTTGTACATTAGATTCGGTGCATCTGACGTGACGCCTGCGATTAGTCTCATCGAGTTGGAACGGAAGGTATCGCTGGTAAAATCGTCCGTGGAGTTATAGCCTTAAGTGACCTAGCTCATAGAGAATAGATAAAAACAATTTAAACCCTTAGGGGCAAATTCACTAACATTCGTAGTTTCGCCAGCGCTCCGCAAATTCACTAAAATCCGAAGTTGCGCTCAGGGGTAGCGTAAGGCTGCGCTAGCGTTGATTCGCTATGTAAAGCGAAGTTACGCTAGTGAAGGCTAAATTGCATACGGCGCGAAATTCAAATTTCAATGGAGGAATACGTATCAGCACTACAAATGCCTAGAAAACCTTCAAATCAGCAAATAAAATTTTTATTTTTCCCTACACATGTGCCCACTGTCTAGGTAAGTTGCCATGAGTCAGGAAATGTAGGGGGGAGGAAGGGGAGCCCCAAAAATTTTTTGATCTTTTTCAGCCTATCACCCATAATGTAGAAAACACGCCAGCGTTTTTTGGGACTTAGAAAAAATTTTGACTTTTTTTCAAACAATCCCTATCTACTCTATTGCGATTCGCCAGGTCTGAGGTGGCGAAGGAAGTCTAGCGTAAAAGGTAGCGTTCAGTACACTGCGCGCGTTAGTGAATTTGCGTAGTTACGTCGCTAGCGAAAATTCGCCAGGCGTAAGGGTGCGAAGTAACACTAGCGAAACTACGCCAGCGTTCGTTAGTGAATTTGCGCAGTAACGAAAATGCCAAACGCTAGCATTCGGCGCTCCCTTAATTGGGGCTGATTTGTTATTTACTAGAGCTAAACCCAACTTGAGAATTTGTAGGCTAGTGTCAGATCGACAAAACACATCCCACAAATAGGATGCAGTTGCATGGGTAAAAAAATCGGATGCAGGGCGAACCTGACCACTTTCGCTTCGCCAAAAAGTCTCATCAACTTTTTTTCCATTGAAATACATTGAATGTCCAATATAGAAATGAACAAACTAAACCAGCAACGTTATATGATCGAACTTTACATTCTAGCTATAGGGGGATCAGATTTGGTAGGATCCTACAAATCTTGTGCTGTTGCAAGGTGTTGCATTGCAAGATCAAATAAAGTCTGACCCACAAAATCTGATCAAAATCGTCCATGTAGTTTTACCCTAAGGATCCGATGTGCTGCGCTAAAATGCAGGCGTCAAGTCGGATGCGACGTAAAACAAAGTAAGAAATACAAATGTCGGATGGTGTCGCAGAATCTGCATCCGACAGTCGTGTCACGTCGGACGAACGCTGCGACACCATCCGACATTCCGGTTGCTTACCTTGTTTTCCGACACATCCCACTTGACGACTGCGTTTTGGCGCAGCGCATCAGATCCGCCACAAACGCAGAGAAATGTCCGTGTAGTTGTACCCTTAGCTAAGACAAGCTACAAAATGCAAATGAGCTCTTTATCTTTCATAAAACGTTTATCTTTTATAAAACGTTTTTCATACAGAAACTGAAAAAAAGTACTAACTAAAACCTGGCAAGATTTTTATTTCTTATTTCAGAGGAATAAAAAAAGTCACTTGTTACTGTCATGGGAAATCATGTCTTTTTCAAAACGCATCCGTGAATAGTGCTGCTCCAGCAGAATAGTTAGTACTCTTTTTTCAGTTTTTGTATGAAAAAAATGAGCAAACAGATTTTGTTACATTCAATTTTGAAACTGACATGGGGCTAGACATATTGTCAATTTCCCAGCTGCCCCCAGTCATGGAATACTTACATACAATTACTGTTGAGTGGTTACTAGGAAAATAAATGCTCGTTAAAATCTTATCATTTCAAATATTTTGCTTTATCCAATGGTGCAACTAGCCATGGATGGGCCCAGATGCAGAATGTGCAACTGGGTCCCCCCACCTTTGCACTTACGCCTGGTGCCTTTTGGACACACATGGCAAAAAGATTTCCCAACCTTGCCACCCACATTCAGCAGGCCCTAAGGGGTTGCAGGGTCATTGCGTGCCCGTTAGTGAACTACAGAGTAGGCAGACTCTGAGGCTACAGGGAGCCCAGGAGTTATAGAGGGCCCCATTAATGAGCAATTTCAACATCTAATGGTAAAAAAGGGTCAACCTCTGAATATGTTGGGGGTCCGTAAACTTAATTTGCTGTAGGGCTCTGTAACATCTATTTACTTGACTTCACGGGGCAATAAAAGCCAAGAAGTCTTGTGCCAAAAATAACCCCAGTTTAGAGAAGTCTGTAGTCAACTTTGCATGACTTTATGGGAGGCTTTTGCTCTAATTTCCACTCTTTACATTTGCATATACAAAGGTAGATCTAATCAGAGCGATATTGCTCAACAGGTAAATACATAGCTCTGCGTGCAAGCATCAGTAATTATAGTCAATCTGGAAATTTGTATATACACAGGCAGGCCTAATCAGAACGGTATCACTCGGCGGCTAATTAGGATTGATTTCATGTGAGACTTTGCAATAACTGGCACGCTCAACATCTTTGTCTGCAAAGGTAGATCTAATCAGAAGCCTATTGCTCCGCAGGTAATTGTGTATGACTGCACGTGAGCATTTGGAATAACTCCGACTCTCTACATCTGTATCCCCCCATCAGAACAATTCGGCAAAGGTTGCCATAGCAGCCTCTGTATATTCTGTAAGAGTCCTACATGCTCCAGCGTCCATCAATAGTATTCAGTTGTGAAGGTCTGGCTCCCCTTTGAAGGTTATACAGTGTGAGAGCTTGCAATAAGTCTTCGTGCGTTCACACCAAAGTAAATGATTTGGATAATAAAGGCTCCCTCTCTCTCTCTAATCAGCTTACCTGTCTCGCTTTGCAGAGATGCAATATTCCAGCGCATCGCTTGCTCATTATACACATGAAGAATGCTTCGGATTTTCCTAACTCTTTTTCCTAATTTTTTTTTCATTTTCTACCTTCAGTTAAATTGATTACCTTATGCATAGTTTATTGCCTTCTTTGTTATGCTCTCCGTGTACTCGTGTCCCTCCTGACTTCCATTTCTAAAAGCTTCTTCTTGTTCTTTTTCTTCCCTTGTTATATTATTAAGACACATGGGTTTCAGCATGTTTCTCTTGGATTTGCTTCCCATCGGGATATATTTATGAATACATTTATCAGCATTTCTATTTTGCTTTTTGCTTTTTTTTTTTTCCCCCTCTCCTCTTTTCTGTCAAACTGTCAGCGAGTAGAAACGGTGCTTTTAGCAGAATAAAATTTAGCTTTCTTTAAAAGCACCGGCTCATTTTAGTTTTCAAATTTCAAATGAAACTACATTATGAGCAACGTTTCTCAGCTGTGACATTGAATAAATATTTCATACAGGTATTTCTTCTCTCCATGTGTTTTTACATAGGCTGCCTTTGTCTGGGTTTCCTTTCATTTGGAAAAACTGCATTAAATAAATATAGCAAGTCTGAGGCTGGATTCTGGGTCACAAAGGGGGGTCACAGAGGAATTTTATAATGGCACAAGCCATATCCTTGGACAGAGTAATTGTATAATGGCACAAGCCATATCCTTGGACAAAGGAATTTTTATAATGGCACAAGCCAAATCCTTGGATAAAGGAATTTTTATAATGGTACAAGCCATATCCTTGGACAGAGGAATTTTTATAATGGTACAAGCCATATCCTTGGACAGAGGAATTGTATAATGGCACAAGCCATATCCTTGGATAAAGGAATTTTTATAATGGCACAAGCCATATCCTTGGACAAAGGAATTTTTATAATGGCACAAGCCATATCCGTGGACAAAGGAATTTTTATAATGGCACAAGCCATATCCTTGGACAGAGGAATTTTATAATGGCACAAGCCATTTCCTTGAATAATGCTAACCAGGGCTGCTTCAACAAATGGTCAAAAGGGACCCACCAGGACAGAGGGGCCCACCATTAGCCATTTCATCTCAAATACATTTTGCACAAAGCATCCCCCCTCATTTTATCTATTGGAAAAAAGATAAAAGGGCTGCCTTATACCCCTTATTTTGCTTAATTAATTGCAAGTTCCCCATTAGGGTACACACGGCCTTTAATATAGATGAATGCCCATAGCAGCACAAGTTCATTATAGATGCAAATGATCAGTTGTATAAATCAGTTGTATAAATCCCAAAGGTCAACTATTTTATCTCAACATTTTCTGCAACAAACTCTGATCAAATCCGTTTTTTATGCTTATTTATTATTACATTTTCCCGAAAATTTGGTTTGCAGGAAAAAATCTGATTTTCACGATTGCATCGGATTTTTCACCCGAAAACCCAGATTTTTTATGCTTTTTTGCCCAAAAACTCAGAAAACTTTGGGATATTGCAAGAAACTTCTCCCATTGACTTAAATGCAACCTCGAGAGGTCTGAGATGCTGGATTTTCAGATTCGGACATTTCCATCCTCGGGGTTTAATAAATTCCAAAGAATATCAGATTTTATAAAAAAAATCACAAATTGTTCTGGATTTTTGCATTCGGAGTTCAGGAAATAACCCCGCAGATGTGCACATGCACGAGTCTATACTTGGGCCGCATAGGAAAAATAAGTAAAGTGGCACTTTTTTTTCCTTGGGTGGAGTATTTTTTTCCTAAAAACTGGATTTGCTGAGGGATGTCTAACATATTGAATTCAGCTTTTCTTTTCTTTTAAGACACCCAGTGGCATAATATAAAGAAAGCAGACCCTGCAGTTGTGGGGGGACCCTAGGTGAAAGGGTCTGCTTATTCAATACCTATCCCCTGGAACTAGTGATGGGCGAATAAATTTGCCAGATGTGAACTTGCGGCGTATTTCCACATTTTGCCGACAGTGAATAAATTCACAAAACTTCAGCGAAAATTAGCTTTTGTCAAAAATGCGTCAACATTATTTGGACACCCATGTACTTTAACGTCAGCATCAAAATTTGTGTTTCGTGAATTTTTCGCCATTTCGCTGGACAAATTTGCCCATCACTACCTGTAACTCCTCCTTTCGATCAGTTGGACTGGAAGTAAGTAGGCGGACAGGTGGTCATAGAGGTGCACGCCTAATCCCTTAATCGAATCCTTTTCTGGATGGAAGACGCCCTATAGTTTGACCACCAATATTTGTTTATATTACGGCTGTTGGGTGGAATATCTATAACATGACTATTTAGTCCATTGTTATTAATGGATCCCCAACTAAGATACAAACAAATGTAGTAGAGGCAGAAACAACTCAATGATACTGTACTGTGTGGATGCAACTTTTTAGAGTTTTAAAACTACCCGCCCTGTGTATTCAAGGGATATAGATTTTACTTGCACTAAAAGTTTTTTCATTCTTCCGTAATCCACAATCGTAATCCACAATCACCCCATGCACGATTGCCCTATTTATTTTTATTATAACACAGACAGAGGCATTCTACTGTTTGCAAATTGGTTAACATTTATGTTGGATGCTGGGTTTTCATTTGGAGGGGTTGAACTTGATGGACTTTGTCTTTTTTCAACCCAATTTAACTAACTATGTAACATTTGGTTCCGAATTTGGGATTGAAACAACTATCTCATCCCCATACTTCCCAATGGTCATGTTAGGGTATGTGACACAAAGTGCCCAGTAGCTGAGCCTGTAATACCAATACAGAATGTTGGACCCTATAGGCTTACGGTTCTTATCAGAACTACAGTATATTGCTACACCAGTGCCAGGAATTATATTAACCAGCCCTAGCTCCTTACTTGTGAGTATAGCTGGAAGCTGAAATATAATTCACAACAGTTCTGGGAATTGTATTAGTGATCCCAACTCCTTGCTTGAAAGTATAACTGGGTGCAGAACTACAAACTGACACCAGTGCTAGAGAGGCAGGGAGTGAGCAGCATCACTCAGAAGACTATGGGGGCAGATTCACTAAAGGGGCGAAATAGCTGTCGCTGGCGACAATTTGCCAGAAATCCAATCCACAGGGACATTGCCAATTAACTAACAGGCGCAGATGACATTTTGCTAGGGAAAGAGACCATCGCTAGTGTTCATGGGTGTTGCTCCACAAATTCACTAAAGTGCGGATTTTACTGAACGTTAGCTCTTTTGCCAGAGTTGACTTTGCCGCCTCAGACCAGGCGAACTGCTAAAATGAAGCTAGATCTTCCTCAATCTGACGTCACTTACATCATATCCTGTCTGCTGAAAATGCATTAAAGTTGAAGTTGGCGACTTTTCCTTTTTTTAAATGGGATTGCCTGCAAAAGTCCTAACTTAAACTTTTTTGGGTTAACATTTTTCCCCAGACATTTGAGGGCCATGGAACATTCATTTTACAGTGGGCTCATGTGTAGAGCATTATACGATCTCTTTTGTCTTTATTAAGGTTCCTTGGACATTTGTAATAAAAAGTGGCCACTTCAAGCATTTGCACCAACATCTCTAATAAAGACGTCCATACAACTTTAATGTACTATTCAATTATTCAATTATTATACTATTCAACTATTCAAATTGACCTGAGCGTAAGATGACTAGCGACTTTTCACTCTACATAAACGAAAGCTAGCGAATATTTTCTATGAAAGGCTCGCTTGGAAGAAGTATCGATAGCGAAAAGTTTTAGTGTTGAAAAGTTGACCGCATTCGGCACCAAGGACGCAACTTCGCATTTTAGTGAATTAGCGTAGTGGTAACGAATTTGCACCTGGTGAAGTGGTACGAAGTGTGCGAAGTGTTTGCTGGTGACAACTCGCCCTTTAATAATTCTGCCCCTATGACTGGAGGAATGATCAGACAGCCTGGTTCATACACAAGAGGGGATACACAGTTCTAAGGGGAAAAGTAGTCAAACAGGTTTTTCACAACACCCCACTTCAGGTAACGAGTGAACAGAAGCAACGTCTCTAAATAGCCTCCCTCTGCAAGTGATTGGTGGAAGACTTCAGGTATGTTTAACCCCTCTCCTTGTCTGAGCTCCCCCCACAGGTCCACAGGCAATGGACAGGACTCTTGGGCACATTTTTAGGTGGATCATGGATGAGCCTGAGAGTGTCTACCTTTTTATAAAAAAGAGAAGCTGGGAGGTATAGATCTCCTACCTTCCCACATACACTAGCAACCAAGCAAGTGATGCAAATGATGGGAAGATGAAAAGGAAATTAATTAATTATCCAGCTAGCAATAATGATACAGTAACACTCTAACCTCTTAATTATTCTGTTTTCTTGATGCATTAGGTCAGAGAAACAGAAAAGAACAGCAAATAATTCCATACCCAAGTTACAAAAAAGGCAAATTTCTTATTTAGAAAATGGTAAGCACATAGTATTATGCATTCCCAATAAATATGTATTACAACACCTTTTATTTGTTGCTGGGATTTTTTCCTTTTTTAATTGGATTAGAAGAATTGTATATTGAAGAGCAATACTTAGCATTGGCTCTAACAAGAATTTTCTGGTTGGCTGATGAAAATATATCTATATTATTTAAAGAGTTCCAGCGTACAATTGTAGAGAAACTAGGCACTAAATTAACACATTATTTCAAGCTGACTTCTCCGAACCCTTAAACATATAACACTGTATAGTCGGTGGGTCTCCATTAACCTATGGCTAGCAGTGTTAAACAAAGAGAAGGTTAATTACGTAGGAGTACAGCGGGAGAAATCAGCTCCTGTTCTAGAGACTATAATGAGTCCAAAGTGTAGTCTGCTCTGATCATCTACAGGTACATCATCCCCACAGACAATTAAAATATAATATAAAACACACAAATATACCCCTTCTACCCTCATACTTCAGATTATTTGCCCTTCCTCCTTGCTTTTATAGCTCCATGCATTATTATTATTATTAGACACACGCAGCAGCAATATAAATAACCTCTTAGGGCTGAACTCAACGAGCGGTTTTTGGTCGGATCGGTGCCCGGCGATAAAACGCAGAGAGTTGCGGGTGTCAAGATATAATCAGACTGAACGAAAAGTTGCAGGTGAAAACTACACTCACACGACTGTCGGATGTGAACGCAGAAAGCAGCGTCTTCATCCATCAGTCTGACCGTGTAGTTTTAAACTGTGACTTTTCGTTCAGTCCAATTATATCTTGACTCTGTCCAACTTGACGCCTACGTTTTGTCGGCGGGCGCCAATCCGACGAAAAACGCTTGTGGAGTCCAGCCCTTATTGTGTAAACCGCTACTGACTGCGCCAGTGGTGTAATTAACTAGATCCACAAAAACTAGCAGAATAAGGCATTTTTCATAATCACATATAGAAACTGAGCACTACATGGACCCTAAGTGCTGGACTCTACGAGTGTCTTTCGTCAGATCGTCGCCCGGTGACAAAACGTAGACAACGAGTTGGATGGAGTCTCAGGCGTCAAGATATAATTGGGCTGAATGAAAAGTCGCAAGTTAAAAGGACACGGTCAGACTGTCGGATGAAGACGCTACTTTGACAGTCGTGTCAAGTGGATGTAATCTAGTTTTTATCTGCGACTTTTCGGTCAGTCCAATAATATCTTGACGCCGATCAGACGAAAAATGCTCGTGGAGTCCAGGCCTTATACTGCTGGGTCCCCAGTCGCAAACCTGTCAACACCCCTTGCTAAATCACAAGATGAGTTAAAGGAGATGTCCAAAACCTCATTCATCTGCCCATTGCTGCATGCTACCCCTTGGCCAAAATGTAGAATGCATGTTAAAAGAATGGCAAATACAGGAGAAGACATGCATGGAAATCATTGGTTTAGGGGAGACACATATACTGACCAGTGACAGGGGAAACTAGTGTTCGTAGTCTGTCGTGGTCTTTTTTTGAACCTTTTCGAGTTCCAAGGTCTTCAAGACTCTGAGAACTAGAGAAGAACACAGGAATATATCTGTTTGCATAATGCTAATCATTGAGGAAATGTAGTTCAAAGACAAGATGTCAAGGAGCAACAAAAAGGTCATATAAGCTTTCCCAAATGAATTGTCTAATTGGGAGCTCCAGGTAAGGGACCTCTTATCTTCTTCTATTATTTTCTGGATAAGGGATTTTTTTAGTAATGTGACGCTCTAGGTCTTGAATTGTTTTTCCATTAACATTAATGTATGAAATAGCTTTGTTAACATCAAGTACAAGGTACTGTCTTATGAAAAAAGACAAATCAGTAATAGATTAAAAATGTTTTATTTTAGACACGATGAGAAATGTCAGTGCCATATATTGGAGATTTCTGAGTAATGTGTTACCATATAATAGATCTGCCAACATATAGGCTTAGAATAAGTCATAATTATGGACTTTGCACAGAATACTTTGGCCAGAGCCCTGATTATAACAACACATAGTAACTAATCATCTGTTAGCTTTGATAGGATTGGTGCGGTTTAGTATAATGAAAGCCAGTTCTTGAACACTGCACTGGTATAACAAGATCTTATATTAGTAGAACATTTGTTCTGCATCTGAGTTAATCTTAAACCAATTATTCTAACCAATACAGGTATGTGATCCGTTATCCGGAAACCAGTTATACAGAGTTCCAAATTACAGGAAGACCATCTTTCATAGACTCTATTTTAAGCAAATAACTTCAGTTTTTAAAAATTATTTTTCATTCTTCTTTGTAATAAAACAGTACCTTTTTCAGGTAAGGGAACCATTATCTGGAAATCCCTATTCCAGAAAGCTCTGAATTACTGAAAGGCCTTCCATAGACTTCATTATAATCAAGTAATCCAAATCTTTAAAAGTTATTTCTTTTTTCTCTGTAATAATAAAACAGTACCTTGTACTTGATCCCAACTAAGATATAATTAATCCTTACTGGAAGCAAAACCAGCCTATTGGATTTATTGATTTTCAAGTAGACTTAAGATATGAAGATCCAAATTACGGAAAGAAGAATTCTGGATAATAGGTCCCATACCTGTACTTGATCCTAACTATGATATAATTAATCCTCATTGAAGGCAAAGCAATCCTATTGGGTTTAATAAATGTTGAAGTTATTTTTAGACTAAGGGTCTGGCCACACAGGCAGATTCGGGGAGATTAGTCTCCCCGAATCTGTAAATAGCCTGGGGGCAGGCACACGGAGCACTTTGTTTTCTGAAGTCGCCCGTAATTGTCTCACAAGGAAACTTCGGGTGACTTCGGAAAACAAAGTGCTCCGTGTTCCTGCCCCCAGGCGATTTACATTTTAGCCGGCGGAAGGAAGGGAAAGGCAGATCGGGGAGATTAGTCGCCGAAGAAGAGGGGATTTGTCGCCTAGCGACTAATCTCCCCAAATCTGTCCCTAAAGGATTGGAAAATGATGGACCCATTATCAGGAAAACCACTGGTCCCGAGTATTCTGGATAACGGTCTCATATGTGTATTAGAATACTCTCCAGTCACTATATGATTACATTTATGTACCTTTTCAGGCTTGGCTTCTGTTCCTTTTGAGGGGACCAGTCAGTATTTGGAAGTTTTATCTGGAAAACAAAGCAAAAGAGCAAAGTAAACACAAAATACCAGACAGCCAGTGTTTGCCTGGAATGAATGTACTTGCAATATTGCTTAGAACACTGTTTTGCTGGCTCCTATCTTATTATCCCCCCTGTCTGGCAAGATTTTAGCATATCACTGCATGAGACCAATTTCTATACACTCCGCTTTAATTACATTTAAATGGAGATGATTTGCAGGTGGTTTGACTGTTATAAAAAATAAAATCTGTTGGGAGGGAGAGCATCAATAAAGACAAACGCAAAACTGAGTAGAAAGTATACTTAATGCAGTCTACCAGCCAACATTGTTTTAAGGTGGTGACACGCTAAGATTCCAGGGAGATTAGTCAGCCAGCGACAAATCTCCTCTTCTTGGGGCGACTAATCTCCCCGAAAAGCCTTCAGGCCGGCTAGAATATAAATCGCCGGCGGGATGGCACTCGGAGTACTTCATTTTCCGAAGCCGCACGAAGTTTCCTCGTGAGGGTGGTGACACACGCTAAGATTCCGGGGAGATTAGTCGCCCTGTGACAAATCTCCTCTTCTTCGGGCGACTAATCTCCCCGAAAAGCCTTAAAGGGCAATGCAAGTCCTTCTGAACTATAAATGTTTACATAGATGCCAGTGGTTCCTATTTCCAAGGCAGGGTCCCTATCTTTGATTTTCTATCTTTCTTTATTTAATGTTTTCATGATTTTCTAGTAGACTTAAGGTATGAAGATCTAAATTACTGAAAAATCTGTTATCCGGGAAAACCCCAAGTCTCGAGCATCGTGGAGACCAGCAACTGTGTTTTGCTCTTTGAGAAAAACAAAAAAGCTACAAATTGTGTTTTTCCTTAGAAAAATGTATATTTAAGCAAAATCAGGAAGGCAGTAAAAAAAAATGCTATTTTACAGCAAATAATGCATTTCCAAATAAATCCAAGCAGTTCTTTTAGGGTGTTGAAAACAAAAACGGATGGTTCGTCTTCTTGCTTGACAACCATTAATTCTGATTCATGTGGCGTTATTTCTTTGGGGGGGGGGAAGGTTGGGTAATGCGAATTTCTTTGAAATGTAATACAATACTGCCACCCAGCGGAAGCCCAAGTCGTTTATGTTGTTTCTGTAAAGCCTTTGGTTTGTTTCACAAATCCCTTATAGAGATCAGTTAAATGTCTATCATGCTAAATAAATGAATATCCACGCAATCCAATTAACAGCGTTTGCATGTCTCATACAAAAATAGCTTTGCGAATTATGGTATCGGATAATCTCCTATCTCTCTTTTGCAGACACATGCTTAACAAAATGAATTGTATTTGAGAAAGCGCCAATATTAACGGAATGCTATGATATTATCTTGCTTTTGTTTAACTTTCATAAAGCCAATCCTTATATCTCGTGTGAAGTTTATGGGCTACACCCAGCATGATTGTCGCCTACTAACAGTTAATAGTAGGGAACAAAAGAGGAAAATCCACAGGCTCATTATAAGACATAAACATGAACAGAACCAACTTTAACTTAAAGGGATTCTGTCCTGATTTTATTGGTGTTTTTATTTCTAAATTCCACTGTTTACACTGCAACTAATTCACTCTACCATGTAAAATTTCACTCCTGAACCAGCAAGTGTATTTTTTTAATTTATAATATTGGTGTGCAGGTGCATCTCAGATAATTTTGCCTGGTCATGTGCTTTCAGAAAGAGCCAGCACTTTAGGGTGGAACTGCTTTCTGGCAGGCTGTTGTTTCTAGGGATGCACCAAATTCACTTTTTTGGATTCCCGAACCGAATCCTGGATTCGGTGCATCCCTAGTTTCTGTTACTCAATGTAACTGAATGTGTTGCGGTGGGACCTGGATTTTACTATTGAGTGCTGTTCTTAGATCTACCAGGCAGCTGTTATCTTGTGTTAGGGAGCTGCTATCTGGTTACCTTCCTATTGTTCTGTTGTTAGGCTGCTGGGGGGGGGAGGGAGGGGGGTGATATCACTCCAACTTGCAGTAAAGAGTGATTGAAGTTTAACAGAGCACAAGTCACATGACTGGAGGCAGCTGGGAAACTGACAATATGTCTAGCCCCATGTCAGATTTCACAAATTAAATATAAAAAAATCTGTTTGCTCTTTTGAGAAACGGATTTCAGTGCAGAATTCTGCTGGAGCAGCACTATTAACTGATGCGTTTTGAGAAAAACATGTTTTCCCATGAGAATATCCCTTTAACTGGGTTGCAGAGTTGACAAGGTTCTCTCTGTAAAATGTCCAACTAACCTAACCACAATCTTACCCCCCAATTCAGTTAGATTCAATTGAGTAAAGGAGGACATTTAGGGTGTTATTAATAAGGTGCGACTTCCAGTAGTGTAATTAGATATTACTGGACCCCACAGCAAATTATTTTTAAGGCCCCCAAAATGTCTAAAGGCTGACCTGTTTTACCAATAATTATTGAAATTGTATATAAATTAGGGCCTCATGGGGCCCCTATACCTCCTGGGTCCCCCTGCAGCCACAGAGTCTGCTTCCTCTGTAGTTACACCCCCGGTGACTTCTGTTTTGATGTCGAAAACCCGAAAAAATTGCAGGGAAAAATTTTTTATTATGCCTGAATCTGTTCCAAGTCTGAATCCAAAATACGGCATCCCAAACCGGCCGAATTCATGTAAAAGTCAATGGCAGATGTCCCTCTAACCATTTAAAGATATTTTAACCCTCCCGAAATATTCGGAGTCTTGGGTTTGGAGCGACAAACCGGAAAAGTCATGGTTTTCCGAGCGTCTATCCGTAAATGTTGCGATTTATGAGCATCCGATTTTTCTAAGTGATAAATAAGGGCAAATAGTGGATTCTAGTTTGGTTGAACTTTTTTTAAAAAAAATAATAAAGAAACATTCGGGTTTTGATAAATAACCCCTTAGTTTGTGGCCAATGTGAGTCAGATATGAAAGCAGGTTTAGAAAGTGCCGAGGTGGACATTCAAGGCAAAGCTGAACAGTTTGGATCCCTGTAATTTCTCTGAGCCGCACATTCAGATGGAATTGCATAAAATGATTAAATACATACATTATATATGTTTCATAGAGCTCATATTATAAGCACTGCTTAGTAATCCAATTATTCCTCACCTTCCTTTACAATCTATTATAGATCACAACTATGCAGAGAGATTTTTCTATCTATCATTTCACACACACATCTTCCTCATGCTTCAGTACCTCCACACTAAGAAAGAGAGAGTTTTGCCATGGGTTGTTTAATCAGTACTGGGTTCTGGAAACTGCCTGAAAACTCAGAAAACGTCAGGGTATTGAACGAAACCTAGCGGACATCAAAAAATCATTGGGACTTCTCCCATTGGCTTATATGCAACCTAGACATGTCTGAGATGCCAGATTTTCAGATTCTGACTTTTCCTTCTCAGGGTTTAATAAATTCTGAAAAATTCGTGATTTTTTTAAAAGTCAGATTTTATAAAAGAAATCACGACTTTTTCATGATTTTTGCATTCGGGGTTTAGTAAATTACCCCCTTAGTATTTTTCAGAATGGGCAATTCTGACCAAAGTCTCAGTTGGTCTTAATTTTTTTATAGTATTTTTTTTAATAATTTGCCTTCTTCTTCTGACGACGACTCTTTCCAGCTTTGAAATGGGGATCACTGACCCCATCTAAAAAAATAAATGCTCTGTAAGACTACAAATGTATTGTAATTTGGTACTATTTATCGCTATTTCTATTCAAATCAATACATGGTTGCTGGGTTAATTTGGACCCTAGCAACCAAATTGCTGAAATTGCAAATTGGAGAGCATCTGAATAAAAAGCTAAATAACTCAAACACCACAAATAATAAAAAATCAAACCCTATTGAAATTGTCTCAGAATATCACTCTCTACGTCATACTAAGAGTTAATTTAAAAGTGAACAACCCCTTTAATACACCAATATTAAGACAGCAAGTCTTTGTTTATTATCTTATACTGAGCACTGACATAAAGTAAATGCCAAATTTGACCAGAACAGTAAATCTTAGCAACCAATCAGCAATTGCTCTTTATAACTGTACCATAGAGAAGACAGTGTAAGTTCACCTGATTGGCTGTGCTAGGTCAGTGCAATAAATAATGTTGCATTTATGTATTTTCCTTTAATTAAAATATCACAGGGTTTTCTTCCTTTCAGGATAGAAAAAAAGAGAAATGCCTGGCAAAGAAAATCTCAACATTTCTAAAATAATGATCTACCAAAAAAAGAAAATACTTATGAAAATATCTGTCAAAGCAAATGTTGCTAGGAGAATATATTTCATCCCACAGCCAAATGGTTGGTTCTGCTAATTTACAGTCTCTTTGCATCTACATGAAATTTTTCTTTCTGAACAGAGAACATGTTAATATGACTACCAGCCGGATTTGTGCTAAAAAGCTTTCCGGTATTTTTAACTCTTTCTCTACACGGAGCTGGGCTGTTTAAGTCGTAGTTGGGCCTGAGGAAAAACATAATTACAGGGGGCCCATAGTTTATTAAGTAAAGGTGGCCATACACAGAGAGATCTGCCCGTTTGGTGATGTCGACAAACAAGCGGATCTCTCTCCGATATGCCCACCTTGAGATGGGCAATATCGGGCTGATCCGATCGTGGGCCCTAGTCCTAACGAATGGGAATGGGCGGTCAGATCGTGGGACCACATCAACGAACAGATGCTGCCACGATCCGACAGGATTTTTAGTCCCATCCAAGATCTGTCCATCTTGATCAGGGAAGCCCGTCCGGGGGGCCCCATACACGGGCCAATAAGCTGCAGACTTGGTCTCCCTACTATACCTGCTATCCCACAGTCACACTCCCTTCCCAGAGACTATTATCCCACTGTTACTATAGGCACCATCTCTCCCTACTATACCTGCTATCCCACAGTCACACTCCCTTCCCAGAGACTATTATCCACTGTTACTATAGACACCATCTCTCCCTACTATACCTGCTATCCCACAGTCACACTCCCTTCCCAGAGACTATTATCCCACTGTTACTATAGGCACCATCTCTCCCTACTATACCTGCTATCCCACAGTCACACTCCCTTCCCAGAGACTATTATCCACCGTTACTATAGGCACCATCTCTCCTTACTATACCTGCTATCCCACAGTCACACTCCCTTCCCAGAGACTATTATCCCACTGTTACTATAGACACCATCTCTCCCTACTATACCTGCTATCCCACAGTCAAACTCCGTTCCCAGAGACTATTATCCCACTGTTACTATAGGCACCATCTCTCCCTACTATACCTGCTATCCCACAGTCACACTCCCTTCCCAGAGACTATTATCCCACTGTTACTATAGACACCATCTCTCCCTACTATACCTGCTATCCCACAGTCACACTCCCTTCCCAGAGACTATTATCCCACTGTTACTATAGACACCATCTCTCCCTACTATACCTGCTATCCCACAGTCACACTCCCTTCCCAGAGACTATTATCCCACTGTTACTATAGGCACCATCTCTCCCTACTATACCTGCTATCCCACAGTCACACTCCCTTCCCAGAGACTATTATCCACTGTTACTATAGGCACCATCTCTCCTTACTATACCTGCTATCCCACAGTCACACTCCCTTCCCAGAGACTATTATCCCACTGTTACTATAGACACCATCTCTCCCTACTATACCTGCTATCCCACAGTCAAACTCCGTTCCCAGAGACTATTATCCCACTGTTACTATAGGCACCATCTCTCCCTACTATACCTGCTATCCCACAGTCACACTCCCTTCCCAGAGACTATTATCCACTGTTACTATAGGCACCATCTCTCTCCCTACTATACCTGTTATCCCAGAGTCACACTCCCTTCCCAGAGACTATTATCCACTGTTACTATAGGCACCATCTCTCCCTACTATACCTGCTATCCAACAGTCACACTCCCTTCCCAGAGACTATTATCCACTGTTACTATAGGCACCATCTCTCCCTACTATACCTGCTATCCCACAGTCACACTCCCTTCCCAGAGACTATTATCCCACTGTTACTATAGACACCATCTCTCCCTACTATACCTGCTATCCCACAGTCAAACTCCGTTCCCAGAGACTATTATCCCACTGCTACTTTAGGCACCATCTCTCCATACTACCCTACCTGCTATCATACAGCAACATTCTTTTCCCAGAGGCTATTTATTATTCTGCTGCCCTGCCAGCGTCACTAGATTATCTTTTTTTTTTTTTACAAATTATTCTGTACAAATTCTGTTTGGCAGACACCCCACTGTGTGCAGGGCCCAGGGCAAATAGCTCTCCTTTTATCCCCATAACGAGAGCTTAGCCACAGCATTGCACTTGTAGTGGTTAATTATGCTATTTCTGTGATTAATATGAATTCTGTCTATTAAATCAAGCACTTTAAAAAGATGTTTCCTCGTGTTAGTGGATAAACATAAAAGCGCAGCTACAGATACTTTGAAATGATTGACTTTGAAGATCATTTTCTAATTATTTGTTGTGAGAGACTAAATTATATGAGGGTTAGAGGATTCTTGCATAGACTTGTGGAAGTATCATCTATCTAAATAATTCACAAGTGTCTAAGCGTCTGTCACTCTCCCCGCTCTTTTACTGGTTTTTCATGTGCCTGTGTTATAAATAGATAGAAAGGTCTTCAAGGAAAGCTGTCAAAAATAATTGAAAATTTCCATCATTTTAAACCTGAAATTTTGCAAAACCTGATTAAGGCCTGGCTTTTCAGACAACTAAGCTCCTGCTGAATTAAAATAGCAGCTTTAAAAGGATACAGTTCTTAAAAATAGTCCCTGGTCTACTTCAAACGTGAGCAGACCATACGATTTCCATTTTCAGCCTTTAGCGTCAAGCCCAAAGTCACAGTCACAAAATGAGGCATGCAGCTGTATTCTGTCTGTCTTGTCAGTAACAGATCTCAGTCTAGTAGTCATGATGCTCCATATTGAGATATGTGGTTATATTTTGGTTTTGCCTCACTTGCCCAGTTAACTCACTCCATTGTTTTCCACTTAAAGGGACAAGACAAGGGATGCCCTACATGGACCAGGGTTCGATTAGCTACCCAAAAAAGGAATAAATAAGTGAATAATCTTGTTCTGCAGAATGTATTTGCCCTTACATCACTGTGAATATAAATTAAATGGTCTTGGTCCCACTAAAGAAAACACAATATGAAATACAAGGCTATAATGCAGTGGTGGCACAGGAGCATCCATCGGAAGCATTTAAATATGTTACATATATTATGGGCAGCAGTGGGTTAAATGATCATGCTGTGTTAGTTCAGGTGAAGAACAGGAACTTTATACATTTATTAGAACATGGCAGGTAACACAGCCCTGCTCCACGCTTGCTCTCAGCTTAGACAGGAAGAGGGAAAACAGGAACAGGAAATGAATCATAAGGCAATGGCAAAACAGCAGGAATGCCCTTAACCAAAATGTCCACAAAAGCTGGCTACTACAGGCAGCACAGTGGCTCAGTGGATAGCCTTGCAGCCATCAAAGGTTTGACTAACAGGGGCAAAATGTAAAGTGCCTGTGCACGTCTCGTTTTTTTTTTTATTTAAAAAAAAAAAAAACAAGACAATTTAGGCCATGCCCCAAGTTACACCTCAACACAGCCCCAATCAGCTCAAAACCCCACCCTCTCTGGAAAGCCGATCCTCTGCAGAAATGGGAGACATGGATATTCCTTGGTAATACAATAAAGAATCCCATCTGTATTTATAGAATATAATACAGGTATTGGGTAATCTGGATAACAGGTCCCATACCTGTATTATAGAATATAAGAGCTATAAGTGAGCAGGGAGAGACTCAGACAGGAAGTGATGTCACACTAAGCTAATACTGCAGCTGCTATCCTAAACAAACAGAGAGCTTCTAGAGCTTTTTACTCAGGTATGGTAAAACATTCTACAGATTAAATTTAACTTGCACTATTTGCAGCTAATCTATTGGCAATAAAATGCCTCCATAGCTTTCCATCTCCTTTAAGTCTACTAGAAAATCATGTAAACATTAAATAAACCCAATAGGCTGATTTTGCTTCCAATAAGGATTAATTATATCTTAGTTGGGATCAAGTACAAGGTACTGTTTTATTATTACAGAGAAAAAGGAAATCATTTTTAAAAATTTGGATTATTTGTATAAAATGGAGTCTATGGTATACAGCTTTTCCTTAATTCGGAACATTCTGGATAACGGGTTTCTGGATAACGGATCTCATACCTCTACATTATATACATTAATACATTATATCAATGGCAAGGCCACCATTGTGTTTGCAAGCGACAAGCAGTGTTTGTATTAATGGTTCTGACTAACAGCCGTGGTATTAACTGGTACATGATAAATGGCAGCGATCAGGTTAGAGAATGCAGACTTCTGCATAACACAATACATTTTTCTTTTGTATTGCTCAACCATCATTGCCGTAATTATAGGAGCCTGTCAGACTCACGGGCTGCTGCGCGTTGCCCTGAAATCTACCAGAATGTGCCCTCAATAAATGAAAACACAGCCAAATTTTTATCATCATCATCATATCATATTTTTGTTTTGCAATTTCAACTTGCGGTGAGATTGAGAAAATCTGTATTCATAGCTATTTTCTCTCCCAGCGGCTCGTGTTTTGCAAAGTTCAAGGCTTTGCATTAACATCTGAACTCCATCAGATAGCTGTAATAGACCATAGCTGCGCCCTCCGTCTGAGCTTGTTTCTACCTGCAAATCATCCAGCTCTGTTGGATTCTACCGGCATCATAAATTAGCCTGTGCTAAAAGTCTCTCTAAATGGGCTCCACATTGTGTGAGGGATCTGAGTCAGTTAATGAAGCAGGTTAATGAAGCTCATAAAGGTAGCGCCGTGATGGATCGGAAGAAACACCTTGACCTTTTCTCTGATCGCCAGTCCAATAGTAGAGAGATAAAGAGAAACCTTGAGGAGACGCTGCGGAATAATTTCACTTTGAACCTACAATCAATATTCCGTTACTACTGTAAGGAATACCCTTTCCATCAAGTCACAGAAACCAATGCAAATATAACTTGATGCCATTCTTAGATTAAATGCCACCTGCTGTGCTCAATAGGCCAGTCTTTTTTTACTATTCAATATAAGTGTAAAGAGGGAGCAATATCAACTTGAAGATACCCCCAGGCTGCTATTGAGCTATAATGTCCAGACCTGCAGCTTATTTACTGTTATCCCTATAGTCTGTAAAACCCACAGTGCCATTCTCTTTAAAACAAATGGGCAACAACTACACGTAGCCCTTCAGATGCTAAACTATAGCTGTAGTCCTTGCTGCCATTGTGTTCTGGAAGTTGTAGCTTGGAGGGGTGGTTCAGCACAGAACATTATCTTTTCATTACTTTCAAACACTTTAATTTTTTGGTGTTACTTTTCCTTTAAGTTAACTCTAAAGCTGGACATAGACGCAAAGATCCGATCGTATGAATCAACGTACGATCGGACTTTCCCATCTCCCGACCCTCCACTAACCATTCAGATCAAAGTCTTTACCATTCCGATCAAATAAGAACAGATCACCCAATGTTCTGCCCCTGACAGCAATCGTACGATACTTATGTCTGACAACACTAGTGACAGTCTCCCTCTGAAAATCGTACGATCGGCAATACACGCAGAGATATTATCGGCAGCCGACAGAAATTTTCTAACCTGTCCGATCGACCAAACGACCGATCTCCGACGGACGAAAAATGTCGGGACTCTCCACACATGGTCCGAAAATCGTACGAATCCACGATTCGTACGATCGGATCTTTGCGTCTATGGCCAGCTTTAGAGGGGTTGTTCACCTTCAAACAACTAGTTGTTTTCAGATAGATCACCAGAAATACCAACTTTTTCCAATTACTTTCTATCTGTTTTTCTAATATTGAAGTGTAAAGTGTCATTTGTCACCTTCAAAAGCAGCTCTGGGAGGGGGGGGTCGTCGACCCTGTAAACTGTTCTAAATTGATACATTTAGTCGATACATTTCTTATCTTTGATTGTCCCTGCCGAGCAGAATCTCTAGGTTTCATTACAGGCAGCTGTTAGAATTGTATCAACTCAATGTTGTAAAATTGTAACAGTTTAGAGTCTGCACTTGAATTACTGAGCTGCCAGACAAGACATGAACATTAAACTTTAAACTTAGATTTTGGAAAAACTGTAAATGCTAAAAAATAGAAAGTAATTGAAAAAAGTCTTTATTTCTGGGGAACAATCTGAAAACAACTGAACTGAAAAAAAAGTGTTTGGAAGGTGAACAACCCATTTAATATATTATAGAACGTCCTATTCCTAGCAACTTTGCAATTGGTTTTCATTATTTATTTTGTATAGTTTTTGCATTATTTGCCACCTTATTCTTCTACTACATCATTTCAACTGACCCCCAGCCGCTAAAAAACAATTGCTCCAAGAGCTAACAATTGTACTAATATTGATACTTTTTATTTCTTATCTTTCTATTCAGACCCTATCCTATTCCTAGTCTTTCATTCCAACTACTGCCAGGTTGCTATGTAAACAAGACCGTACCATTCAGATAGCTGCTAAAATTCCAAACTGGAGAGCTGTTGAACAAATTGTCTCAGAAGCTGTTGTCTCAGAATATCATTGTCTACATCATGCTAAAAGTTTAAAGGTGAACAACTTCATTAACAACAAGTGCACTGATGTTGCTACCAATAGTAATGGGCGAATTCGTCCCATTTTGCTTCGCCATGAATTTCATGGGAAACATGAAACGCAGATTTTGACACCAGTGCCCATTAAAGTCAATGGGCATCCGTTAATCATCGCCGGTATTGATTCAAAAACATTGACGCCGGCAAATTTTTGTGGCAAATTCGCTAATTTATTTGCCATCGGTGAAACACAGAAATTCGCCATGAATCCGTGCTTGGCGAATAAATTCGCCCATCACTAGCTGCCAACAGTCTAGTCAGAGATTCTAATTGCTACCCCCATACCCTACAACATTCCAATGCAATAGCAAGTACTTTGGTCAGAAATAGGACACTTGTATTGTATCCCTCTAACCGTGCCCTTTGGCTCATGTGATCTGTCTGAATTGGGGTTGCCACCTTTCCCCGGCTTCTTACTCCAGGCAGGTGACGGGTGGTGATGTCACACGGGGGATGAGGTCACAAGGAGAGTGGCAATGGCGTGATAATCAGTGATTGGTCGATTACCGCTTCAATCAAAGGGAGTCCTGGCTGGTTTTCCTAATTTGGAAAACCGGGCAGGCAGTTTTGACCAAGATAGCCCATAAACCAGTGTCCAGTTAAAATTGTGAAAGTTGTGAGGGGTGCAGCACTCCCCTGATCTAGTCCATTGCCCACCCATGAAATGCAATTTTTCAGCTTCGGTCAAAATGGGAATAAAAACCCGACAGAGTCGCTTTCCTTTTGCAAAGAAATATCCATTACAAACCCAGAACATGCAGCAGCAACCAGCCATGAAAAAATAATAACACTACACCATTCACCAGTGGCCTCTGCCCTAGGCCTGTATTATCATTACATCCACAGCATTACATGTTTTGCAACCTCTCTGGTCACCTCGTTGCTTATTTTCATATCTCCAAAGGTACGTGACCAATTACCTGTGTATCCAATGTATTAAAGTAAACACTCAGGGCTATTTACAGCTGACATTGAAAGGTCAATGCAGACCCTAAAGCTACCCATGTACAGGTATGGGGACTGTTTAACCACAAAACTGTTATTCTGAATGCTCTGTAGGCTGCAGTCATTTCCCACAGTGCATTGCTTTATACAGTTCTTCATTCCTGCATGTAACCCCACATAAATGGATTTTGATGGAAAAAATAATTATACTGTTTTTTTTAATTGTAGGTACAGTGATAAGAACGTATATAAGGAGAAGCCCTGGCCCATCAGTTCTTGATATAAGATTACATACCTGAACTATATACCTGTACTGATATTAATACAGCCTGGTGTCATTGCTCCTTTCTCAGAAAAGATGGATGTCACGTGCAGGGATTCTTTCATGATTTTTATGGGGTAATTTTATATTTCTAAATTACACTGTTTACACTGCAAATAATTCACTCTATGCTATAAAATTTAATTCCTGAACCAACAAGTTTACTTTTTTTAGTTGTAATATTGGTGTGTAGGCGCCATCTCAGGTCATTTTGCCTGGTCATGTGCATTCAGAAAGAGCCAGCACTTTAGGATGGAACTGCTTTCTGGCAGGCTGTTGTTTCTCCTACTCAATGTAACTGAATGTGTTGCAATGGGACCTGGATTTTACTATTGAGTGCTGTTCTTATATCTACCAGGGAGCTGTTATCTTTTGTTAGGGAGCTGTTATCTGGTTGTCTTCCCATTGATCTGTTGTTAGGCTGCGGTGAAAGGGAGGGCGTGATATCACTCCAACTTGCAGTATGGCAGTAAAGAGTGACTGAAGTTTATCAGAGTCACATGACTGAAGGCACCTGCAGTCCTGGATTTGTGGAGAGGCCACCCAGGCCCTGGCCAAGGGTGGCAGGATTTTAGGGGGCGGCATGCTGCCAAACCACACCCACATTGGTTCGAAAACATTGTGGAGGTGCAGGAGATATGATAGTTTTTCAAATTTCCTGTACACCAATCCCCATTGCTCTGGTCCTGATGATAAAAATGTGTTGAAGTTGATGGGACAACTAACGAAAGTGGGCCTAGGGACGCCTGCTATGTAAATCCTGCCCTGGGCACCTGGGAAACTGGCAATATGTCTAGCCCCATGTCACATTTCAAAATAAAATATAAAAAAAAATCAGTTTGCTCTTCCTCTTGAGAAATGTATTTCAGTGCAGAATTCTGCCGGAGCAGCACTATTAACTGATGCATTTTGAAAAAAAAAAAAACATTTTTTCCCACGACAGTATCCCTTTAAGGGATATACAATACAGTAAAATACAATAGCAGTACAAGAATGAAACAATTTTGCCATAGCCATTTCATTAGGAAATGGTGACAATTGGTCTGGATGAGCATGAAATATACTGGGGCCACATCTCTGGCTATTCTTTGCTTACTTTTCCTGCCATTCTGTTTCTTTCACTGGTAACCAAACCAGCCCACTGACCACTGTCCAAGTGCTAGCCTCAAAAGCAGCTTCTGATTGGGCACGTTTGTAATCTGATTATGAGATTAGTGACCCCTATTTTTGCAGGACTGTCCATATTTGTGAACCCAAATGGGAATGGAGGTTTTCAAAAGGTAGAGCAGGTTTGGGTCAAGTGCATTCGGTCACTGCGCTCCACTTCAGAAAAGGCAACATGGCGACGATCCATCATGTGGCGCTCGATTTCTCCGCCCTGGCTATCTCCTATAAGGAAGGCAGGGAGGAGAAATTGAGCACCGCGCGATGGATCGCTGGATCGCCTTTTCTGAAGGGGCGCGCAAGCGGAGTTTCAGTAAGTTATTTCTTAATAAAGGCTGTATGATTTTAAAGTTTAATTAGTCTTGGTGTTTTTTCTTCGTGGTATACTAACAAAAAATGTTTACATTTTTTTTTATGTTACTGGTCCTTTAACTGTCACAGATTTACATTTGATTAGTTGGTATTCCACAACTCAGTGGAAATTATACTGTAGGGATGGTTCTCTCAGAGTTTTTCCTGGGGTCCAGTAAAGTAAGATTTCAGAAAAATGTCTGCTTCCTGCTTGATATACACATGGAAGCCCAGCTGGAAAGAGAATGAGAGCTGGAGATTTATAAAGGTGGTTCACCTTTAAGTTAACTTTTAGTATGCTAGAGAATGGTCAATTTTAAGCAACGTTTCACTTGGTCTTAATATTTTATAGTTTTTGAATTGTTTGCCTTCTTCTTCTGACTCTTTCCAGCTTTCAAATGGGGGGTCACTGACCCCATTTAAAAAACAAATGCTCTGTAAGGCCACAAATATATTGTTATTGTTACTTTTTATTACTCATCTTTCCATTCAGGCCTCTCCTATTTATATTCCAGTCTTTTATTCAAAACAATGTATGGTTTCTAGGATAATTTGGACCCCAGCAACAAGATTGTAACAAATTGCAAACTGGTGAACTGCTGAATAAATGCGAAATAATAAAAAAAAATGAAAACCAATTACAAATTGACCCCTTGAAATGTATTTACTGCCCTAGATATTCTTGGAACTGTGACTGAATGGTTGATGCAATGACTTTTACATGCTTCAGCAATATTTATATAGGATGTTGGTTCTCAAATGGGGAATTGTTGAGAAAAAGTCAACAAACTACAGTGTTAACCTGCTCCAGCCACCCATACTGAGATACAGGCACCTTGTATACTTGTTTTGCTTACGCTTCGGCTGAAATGGCAATAAATTGAGGGCAAGTATTTTCAGATCAATCCTAAATCATCAAAACAAGCCTATTAATATCTCTATTTTTTCCCTATGCAAAAAAATCCCTAGAAAAGGTTTGTGTGAAATACATAACACCCCTTAAAATGCCACAGCTATTTCTCTATTGCACTACATGGGTATAATGAAGACCTGATATCTCCAGTCTGCAGCACAAACTCTCTCTTTATCCCTAAAGATGTGTTTCACATACAGAAAAGCCTCAAGGACACCCAAGGTTTACCAGCAGTTAGGTCACATTACAAAAAGATATTATGGTAATAATGTGTTTTCACATTTGTTTTCCTGGTGATCTGATTCCCTGCACCCTGGGGTGATGTGAAACCCCAGCAGAGGAGTATTACTTTCAAGAGGAATAACAGATAAATCCAGAGATGCAGAGACGATAAAGATTGTAAAGGAAAGGCGGCTGCAAAGAGCAAGACTATAACAAACACAAAAAAAGAGACTGGAGACGGAGATCGAAAGATACAGCAAAACAAAGGAAGATGTAAGTGATGTATTTCAGAAAAAGAAATAGGCAACAGAATAGAATACTGATGCTGGAACAATGATATTGATACATAAGGGAGTTGTATGGCACACAGAAATAACACATCACTGTAAAAGGAGTTTGTTATGTTTGCATCAGATTGCTATTACCTCAAAATTTCCTCTTTTTTTTAAAAAAAATAATCTTTGTTTTAAAATACTGTATATTACTTTAGCATCCAAGGGCACAGTCATCAGGTTTGTTATAGCTGATACCTGTTGGATAGAGAGACAGCTAGAAAGATGGGCTGATGTGGCTCCTTGCCCTTTATACTAACAATGGCTAAACATTTTTACCTATATTGGTGTGACCATGTTCTTTTCCTGGCCGAGTAACATTGGGCAGGATCATCTAGATCAGGGGCCCCCAAACTTTTTTTACTTGTGAGCCACATTCAATGTTGGGGAGCAACACAAGCATGGAAAAAGTCCCGGGGGATGACAAATAAGGCCTGTGATTGGCTATTTGGTAGCCCTATGTGGACTGCCAGCCTATAGGAGGCTTTACTTGACACTAGACTAGCTTTTATGCAATTAAAAGTAGCAACAAGCCAGGCATTTAAAAATAAACACCTGCTTTGAGGCTACTGAGAGCAACATCGAAGGAGTTAGTGAGCAGCATGTTGCTCGCAAGCCACTGGTTGGGGATCACTGGTCTAGTTCCTAGCTCACCTGGAGATGTGGCATAATACTGTTAAACTCAACACATAAAAAAGAGGAGCTTAAACTGAACCCTTATTTGACTTATATTTATCACAAAAATACAAAAGAGTACAGTCCCGTGGTGCCAAATCCAATGTGGGCACTTAATGACTTCAAAATGCTCAGCTTCTTACACCTGTTAAACGTACTCTCCTTCCATATAGGTCACACCACCCGACCTTAGACTTATACTGAATCAACGAAGGGTAGAAAGGGGCACACAAGCCGCAGTTTCTGCTTGCAAATCTTTCATTTAAAGGAAAACTATACCCCCAAAATGAATACTTAAGCAACAGATAGTTTATATCAAATTGAATGAAATATTAAAGAATCTTACCAAACTGGAATATATATTTACATAAATATTGCCCTTTTACATCTCTTGCCTTGAACCACCATTTTGTGACTCTATCTGTGCTGCCTCAGAGATCACCTGACCAGAAATACTACAACACTAACTGTAACAGGAAGAAGTGAGGAAGCAAAAGGCAGAACTCTGTCTGTTAATTGGCTCATGTGACCTTACATGTGGTTTGTATGTGTGCACAGTGAATCGTACAATCTCAGGGGGCGGCCCTTATTTTTTAAAATGGCAACTTTCTATTTATGATTACCCAATGGCACATACTACTAAAAAGTATATTATTATGATAATGGTTCATTTACATGAAGCAGGGTTTTACACATGAGCTGATTTACTCAGTATCTTTTAATAGAGACCTACATTGTTTGGGGGGTATAGTTTTCCTTTAACACGACATGTTTCGGACTGCATGGATCACTTGAAAAAAGGATCCATGCAGTCCGAAACATGTTGTGTTAAATAAAAGATTTTCAGCGGAGACTGAGGCTTGTGTGACAATTCCTACCCAATGTGGGCACATGTGAATCATAATTTATCATCATCATTTATTTATATAGCGATTGTGAATCAACGAAGGTGTCGTGGTAGCCATGTATGTAAGTTATGACTCTAAACATACCACCTCAGGTCCCAGCTCTCCACTTGTAAAATCTAAGGAATAAATGCATACCACCAGCTCTGACTTGCTGAAATAGAAAATTAGAAATCAGAATTCGTGCTCTCCCTGTGTGCCACCTTGCAATAAGAACCAGTGTTATTAGGCTTGACCCATGCCTAGAGAGTAAAGAAAGGTAGTAGTGGCATCATTCTGCAGGCTTTAGGAGTCTAAATGGATCGTGCAGAATACATGGAAGCACTGCAGAAGAACCTGTTGTAGTTTGATAAGATTGGGCAAAGGTTAAAGGGGAACTCTGGTTTCCAAACCAAAATTTGATAAAGAGGCCACATAACAAAGAAACCCCTAATATACACATCACAGTTAACTGTTTCTTCAAAAAACATGAATAAATGCCATTTTCTATGCTGAAATCCAGCTGTGTAACAGTTCTTCTCTTTCTGCGTCATTTGAAATCCTGGCAGGGAAGGAGGGACTAAACACTGATGTTACAAATTGTAACAACTTCTCCACAGCTTACAGACAGCATGTAGGAACTACATAACCCACAATGCATTGCACTGGGATGTTCCTTTCCTTATTGAAATCACAATGTGCAGGGAATTGTGGGGTTTGGAGGATGCAGGCTAAGGACAGATGGCTGTTGATACAAAGTAACAGTAGTCAGTCAGCTCAGCAAAGTAGTCAGACAGATCAGCAGGAGAGCAGGGGACGAGGCTTAGGGAACTGTTACAAACCATTAAATATCATGAAAAGTCTGCATATTTTTTAATTGATGTATATTGCAAAGTTGCTTGAAATTATGTTTACTTTTCAAAAAGCTTTAGTTATGTTTTTGTGGAGTTCCCCTTTAACCTTTGTGCAGGACCATGATCCAAAGCACAAAATTAACTCTGCGACATCTCAAAAACATAAGGTTGAGATATCCAGTTTAGAATTGGTGACACTGGAGACATAATGTGGAGCAAAAAATGGGGAGTATGGAGCAGTGATGATGAGGTTTTAAGAAGTCAAGAAAGCAGACTGTAAGTGGCCAATTCCAGAATGAGTCCCACCCACCCACCCCTTGTATGGATATGATTTAGGTTAAGGGCTCATTAAAGGGGACCTGTCACCCAAAAAAATGATTCAAAATCCTATTTTATCACATTAGTAATGCAAACTGAACTTTAATTACACTGTATAAATTATTTGAATCTTGCTTCCTTCAGTCTGGGAATTCATAATTACAGCAAGCAGGCAGCAGCCATTTTGTGGACACTGTTATTAAGGCAAGTCTTGTATCATCTCAGAATCTTGTTTGTGCACCAGAATGGGGGACCTGATGTCCATCCCCATGTCCTGGCTACACAATTAAATGGTAAAGAGAACTGGGGGAATGTGGGGAGAGCAGTGACATCTAGGAAGTGCTGAATGGAAAGTGAAAGTAATTGTCTGTCCCGCCTCTATGCCCAGAGCATAGAGGAGGGGCAGACAATATTTGATTGACAGCTGAGATTTTTAGATGAGCTTACAACAGCTATGAATACTTTAATAAAAAATAGAAATTGGCTTTCATGTTTAATTTGAAAAGGACTTTTATTATACAGATTTTTGTGTCTGGGTGACAGGTCCACTTTAACAGTGGTACATTACCGATACTGCAGTTGGCAGTGTGATGGGGAATGCTCCCCATTTATTTATGGATATTAAGTTGTCTGCCAGAGAGAATGACGCAAGACCGGTATGGTCATAATAATTGGTTGCATTTTAATTGGTTGCATTTTAAAATAGGCACAGGGAAACAGAGGGTTTACCATGATACCTGTTATCCTCTGTATTTTTTGTCCAGGGCATCCCCCAAATTGGCAGACCCACAATTTAATCCACTGGAAGAGAATCAATTACTGGCCCACTACTTTGGTCAGCACAGACCATTTCTTTATTGTCTGCCTTATTACAGATATATTTACGTTCACCTGTTTTAGGGTAATACTATCACCATTTGATAGGGGTGATCCTTTCCCTGGGCCCACTGGTACCTTAAAGAAGCCCTGCCCTTTGGGTTGGTTAAGTTGCTGGTTGGTAGGCCACAGTTTTAAATACTGATGTTATTTATATTATGTCCTAATCTGCTGTTAAACCTATGACCTTCTTCAATTTCATAACCTGGTTCCTAGAATTTGAATGAAAAGAGAATTATGTATAACAGTGTAAGGGTTCATGTTACTCAACAACACTATATAGAATTGTGTATCAAAGCAAATGAGATTATTACAATGTAATTATAGCTCATCTGGCTTTATCTCTTCATCTTTCATGTTGCTCTGTGACAACTTGCCCCCCCCCTGCAATTACCTTTACGCAGCGTTATTCTTTGTCTTTATTTACAGCAAATGAGCAGAATGACATTCCAGACAACAGAACATGGGAACACATCAAGAGACTAATCTAGTAATATGTAGCTGCCGACATCTCTGGCTATTCCTAATAGACGCTACAAGTGCATCAAGATGCAAGGCACTCAGCGTAAAACATAGTAATTAATTTCGGAGACACGGTAATTATGTTTTGGGTTATCAGAACAGTTCAGGCTGTTGTTTGTTTATGAAACGTGTAGCCGATGTGATATTTGGTGCTGGAACGCATACATGTGGGACTTGTTTGCAAATGAATGTAGGTGAGCCTGAGACCAAATCTGTTGAAGAATTTTTTAATTAAATGTTTGCCTCTTAATTGAAGTTCTTGCATACGATTAACCTCTTCGTCTAACGCTCTTATTTTCATTTGTCTAGTGGTGTCTAGAGCTTAGAGCTATATTTTTCTATTAGGAGTTAGGTAATGTACTCAGGCCCGGACTGGAGCATTGGGGGCTGCAATACCAAGGGCCCTCATTGCAGTCACCGGGGGCCCCCTTCCGACTTCCAAACTCCAGATCCCGCTGTGCACACGCGTCACATATTCTTTATGGTGCAACTGATTGGGGGGAGTGGGTCTGACCCGGATTGTACTTTTCAAGGGGTATATGTAGTCAATACCTTTGGCTCATTGCTACACTTTAGGCTAGTGACACACGGGGCTAGAATCCGGTGGGATGGCACTCAGAGCACTTTGTTTTCTGAAGTTGCCTGAAGTTGCCTCACGAGGAAACTTCGGGCGCCTTCGGAATACGAAGCAATACGAGTGCCATCCCACCGGAGATTTCGAATCTACCCGGCAGGAAGGCTTTTCGGGAGATTAGTCACCCAAAGAAGAGGCAGTATTTCGCCGGGCAACTAAATGTCCCAGAATCTTAGCATGTGTCACCACCCTAAAGGGTTTTTTCACCTTCCAAACACAGTTCAGTTCTGGCCAGATTTCCAAATGATGTGCCCCTAAGTCTATCGCCTCCTGTGCCCCCTCCCCCCAACACAAACATGAGCGCACGTGTTGTTCTCCCACACCTTCAGGTTGGCTCCTCTGCTCCACCTGCAACTCATCAAAGCTCCAGCACTCTGAGTGTCTTGTAGGAACCAGGAAATACAAATGCAGCTGGGCAGCATGCTACCCCTAAAAATGTGCTGCTCTAGGCCCAGGCGATTGTGATCTTCCCACAAATTGGGGCCTGATGATGAGAGCACATGGGCACCAGATATTATCTTGCCTGCCCCTGCAGTAGCAGTAGCTCATTTAATAACATTGGTGCAGTAAATTATGGCTACTAATGATTAGCAAAATGTTTCACCAGGATTTGCAGAAAAAATGTGTGTTTTGTCACCAGTGAATTATTTTCACAAAATTGAGGCAAAGTTACACCCACTGGTCTATCACTGGTCACTGGTCTATGTTTTTTAATGGATTACTGACATTGGGTGACTGGGTTGTTACTGTTGGTGACTGGGTGTGACTTAATTCAGGGTGATTCCCAAAACTTCCAATGACTTAAACCAGTGTCTTCCTTAAAGCAGGACAGAAGCCGCTTTCTGCAGATAGTAAGTTAAGGGGGTAGTTCACAAATAAAATGAACTTTAATAAAGCATAGACAGCGAGGTGCCTTTTTGGAATCATTTAGATGAGAATTCGAATTTTAACCACAATGTGTATTCTGGGGCAGAATGAAAGACAAATAATAGAAGGCCTGTAGAGAACTATAACCAATAAAATATAGTAATAGTTAGCGTTGGGCGAATAAATTCAGCAGGCGCAGATTCGCGGCAAATTTCCTCATTTTCGCGCAGGCGTAAAAAAACTTTGGAGGCACGTTGGAAAAGTCGATTGCACGTCAACATTATATGGACACCCAGTGACTTTAACGCCGGCGTCCAAATTGACGCGTGCATCAAAAATTTTTTTTTGCAAATTTTTCACCATTTCTCAAATTTCATGGGAAATTCAAGTTTTTTTCTGCAAAGCTAAACGGGACAAATTCACCCATCACTAGTAACAATGAATCATTTAAAGCCTTACAGCTGATGATGGGTTAATTAGATTCCATTTTTACTTTGGGCCAAAGGAGTAAAAAAAATTAAAAATGAAGACCAAAGGAGACGTTTCTTAGAACAGATCTGTCTAAAACTAAATTTCTATTTAAAGGTGAACTTCCCCTTTCAGCAAATATTCTTCTCTAAGCAAAATTCCTTCTCTTGAAACAAAAAAAATGAGATTTCGGATATTTAAAGAAAAAAACAAAAAAAAAAAAACCATGAATTTTACTACAAGCTAGTTTAGAAGGTTTGCCTTTAATATTCCAACTGTTAATGACCAGGAATCTGTGACCAGCGGTTCTGATTTTTAGGTTATTCTTAAATAACAAAATGCAAAATACTGTTGTGGGATTGAAGCAACCAAGATTGGTCAGGGTCTGTTTAGGCCAGTGATGGGCAAAGTGTGGCTCTCCAGCTGTTGCAAGACTACAACTCCCACCATGCCCTGCTGTAGGCTGATAGCTGTAGACAGTCTTTGCATGCTGGGACTTGTAGTTCTGCAACAGCTGGAGAGCCGCACTTTGCCCATCACTGGTTTAGGCTTAAGTAGAGAGGTAGAGCCTAAAGCAGTTTTGGTGGATTAAACATTTTAGCATATTTGCATACATTTTAGCAGGAGCGTTAGCTATAGACGTCAATCAAACAGCGCTACCTGGTGGCCATATATTGATGACCTCTATGGTAACTATCATATATAAATGAATAAATGAAGATATAGTAAAATTTACATTTACAAAAGTACAATATTATTTCAGTCAGTGTATAACAAAAAAACACATTGGTTTACACGGAATTCTTTGATAATTATGTTTTTTAACCAAAAGTAATATATACCACCCTATTTAAAAATCACGATAGATGCCCCCCCCCCATGCAGGAATGGAAAATATGGAAATGAAGAAAGATGAAAAGATTCCATCTTAGCGGCTTGTTACCCATTCTCTCTAAAATCGTGCAGAATAATAATTTCCCAGAGAGATGCATTTAATGGTCTCTGTGGGGAAATTTCCAATTCATGTACATGATTGTTCTGCTATTTTAATGAGCAGAAAGGATATACAAGTCCCATTATTATTTTACAATAAAATATACCCTTTTAATAAGCTGGGTTTTTCCAGCATTTCTTTTCCCCCTTAAATAGACTATAAAGTATGAGAGTAGAACTTACACAGACCATTTCCTTTGCATATTTGTAGTTATTCATAGAAATGGAATCTGCTATATTGCTGCCCAGGGATGGTCCTTGCCCCTCTGCCTCCTGAAATTGATTTGCTGTTGCCGCCCCCCACTCTCCCTTCTCCCCCCATGCTCACCTTTTTCCCGCCAGAGAGGGTCCAAGGGGGTCCACAATGCTAGCTCAGAGAACACAATTGTGCTCTCTGCATTAGAAGAGTCAATTTTCTGCATTTTTGCAGCCCCTGGTAACCAGAAAGCACCCCTGTTTTTGCCACAGCTATAGCAGGCAACACACCTCTCCATAAGCCCATGGTGCTAGGGACATATTCTGTGCTGGTGTTTTTTGAACCCAAATGTGGCCTGTCTTTGTCTTGAATAATAGTTCTGACCAGGGCCGCCATCAGAGGCCTAAAGGGGGCCCAGCTGTGCTGCAGTTCTTTTTAAATAGCCGGTCCCCCGTTGGCAGCACCGATGCCGTGCCACCTCTTCGAAAGTCCTGATTTGCCGAAAAGCTGAAGTCCCGAACTGCAGATGTCCTGAAGTAACGAAAAGAGCTGAACTGCCGAAGTCGCAAAGCCGCAAAAAGACCCGAAATCACATAAAGAGCCAAACTTGAAGTCCTGAAGCCGCGAAAAGACCCGAAATCACAAAAAGAGCCAAACTTGAAGTCCTGAAGCTGCGAAAAGACCCGAAATCACTAAAAGAACTGAACTTGAAGTCCTGAAGCCATGGAAAGACCTGAAGTTACAAAAAGAGTCGAACTCAAAGTCCTGAAGACACGAGTTCAGTTCTACTGAAAAACCAATGTGGTACCTGCCACCAATGGTATTTATTTAGATATTCTCTGGTGCGCCAATATTTTTTTAACTTAAAAGGGCCCTGGCGCCAACATTTTTTTTTAACTTATAGGGGGCCCTGACCACCAATGATTTTTAAAAAAAAGTTTTATGGGGGGCCCTGACCATAGATGGCTTTTTATAACTTGTGTGGGGGGGGGTTACCGTTTTTAGCGCTGATATCGGTGTGGTTTTTAACTGTGGTGTGCGGTGAGCAGGATCTGGGGTGGGGCTCGAGGGCTTGGGTGGGCATGGCCCAGGGGGCCCCAAAAATGTTGTTGTATGTGGCCCCATGATTTCTAATGGTGGCCCTGGTTCTGACATTAATGGTGACAAACAGATTTCAGACAGAAAACATTCAAGTGTTCAGACTGTTCTGCCATGTTACCAGTCCAGAGAATCTCTTGGTAGGCCCCAGTTAGGGTCGTCCCCTATCTGGTTTTCATCTAGACAGCAATATTTTTGGCAGAGAATTCAAATTATGAAATTGAGACAGGATTGACAGGGTGATCAGGCAATAGCTGATCATCACGCCATAACTTTTCCCGCTGATGGCATAGACCTAGCCCTTAAATGTCACTCACCCTGCCCCTGACATCACTGGCCCTGCCTACATCTCAAGTTGAAAAAGGCACCACCCCTAGTCCCAATGGGCACCCATAAAAGTGAGAGAGTGAGTGAGTGAGACAGAGAATACCTGAGTATATGAGCTATGAATTAGCAGTTGCTAACAGCAACCAATCAACAGAAGTTATGGACAATCTGAAAATGGTAGAAAAAGAAAGTAAAGGCCTAATTGGGTGCTATTAGAAACGTTATGCTCCCGTAAGCCTTTTGGCTCCAAGGTCCATCTGTCATCAACATACCTCCCAACTGTCCTGTTTTTAGCACAACCAATAGTCCCTCATAGAAAGTCCTGTTTTTCTCTGCACTGAACAGCCAGAAAAAAGAAAATGTTTCTAATTTAATTGGCTTTTGGCAGAGACACCAGAACAGTCACAGCTGCTTATAAGATACTTTTGTAACAATTTCAAGATAAGGAAATAAGTAATTGTAACAATGTAACAGGTCCCTTGGGAAAAGTTAGACCCACACCTTCATTAGCAAAACTGTAATACCTGGAAAATATATTCCTATATATTTATCTTTTTTCCCTATTAATAACATTGGGATCAGCCATCATTTTTACCGGCCAGGCCGGTAAAACACCGGCCTGGTGGCAACTCTACTTATGGCCGAATCCTCCGCTCCTCTCAGAGCCACCACTTGGTTGCACCTAGGCGCGGATTTGTGGCCAGGGCAGAAGCAGGGTCCCCGCTTCCTATACTTCTCTTCCTGCCGCAAGACACGGTAAATACACAGTGCGCGTATGTGAACACGAGTATATGCGGCAGGGGGGTGGCTTGTCGGCAGGGGACCTAGAGGGGGGCCCTGAAACAGCAGCACTGGTGGGCCCCGGGTCCCCCAGTCCAACCTTGGCAGCAGGATCATAGGGGCGGAACGATGCCTGGCTGCAAACTAAGGAATCCCCAGTGTTCCTGCGTATGTGCGCGCTTGAGCTTCTCCACATGCACGGGGAGGGTGGTGCGCTCGCGAGGCGGTTAGGCACTAGGACCCAGTGCCCTAGGGGCGCTGAAGCCCTAAATCTGGGCCTGGTTGCACTCCACTACTACTGCTGTTTCCCGCATCAAACTCTTCTGTCTAGCTGCTCCTTATATTTGGAATGCCATTCCTGAATTTCTCTGAAGAGAATCATCCCTCAATGCCTCAAACCCTATATATATATATATATATATATATATATATATATATATATATATATATATATATATATATATATATATATATATATATATATATATATATATATATATATATATATATAAATATAATTATACAGTACATTTCTGTACCTTTGTACTTGTATTTACTATTGCAATGACCCCCTGTTTGTTCTACTAATTTATTGTTCTGCTGTACAGTGCTTTGCCCTTAAGGAGCGCTATACATATAAAATATACATATATACATACATACATAGTTACATAGTTAGTTAGTTACATAGTTAAATTGGGTTGAAAAAAGACAAAGTCCATCAAGTTCAACCCCTCCAAATGAAAACCCAGCATCCATACACACACCCCTCCCTACTTTTAATTAAATTCTATATACCCATATCTATACTAACTATAGAGTTTAGTATCACAATAGCCTTTGATATTATGTCTGTCCAAGAAATCATCCAAGTCCCTCTTATAGTCATTAACTGAATCAGCATCACAACATCACCCGGCAGTGCATTCCACAACCTCACTGTCCTGACTGTGAAGAACCCCCTACGTTGCTTCAAATGAAAGTTCTTTTCTTCTAGTCTAAAGGGGAGGCCTCTGGTACGGTGATCCACTTTATGGGTAAAAAGGTCCCCTGCTATTTGTCTATAATGTCCTCTAATGTACTTGTAAAGTGTAATCATGTCCCCTCGCAAGCGCCTTTTTTCCAGAGAAAACAACCCCAACCTTGACAGTCTACCCTCATAATACATACATACATACATACATACATACATACATACAGTAGGATTAAAACACATTAAGGCAGTGACAGATGGAGTTGGGTTGTTTTGCAAACATAGGGGGTTATATAATAAAAGGCACTAAGTTGACCCAGGAGCAGTAACCCATAGCAACCAATCAGCAGGTAGCATTTACTGATTACCGGTTGAAAAGCAAACATCTTATTGGTTGGTATGCGTTACTGCTCCTGGGCAAACTTAGTGCCTTTACTACATATGGGGACAGTATTTCTTGGTACAAAACTGCAGCTTCTCCACAGAGGGACATGCGTAAGTTCTCTGTTAATCACACCCAGCGTTAATAAATGACTCTTCTCGGTTCTCTGAATGCTAAACTAAATCTTGCCTCTGAGTTGATAAACCTGGGAGAAATAAAGAAATCAATGAATGTACATGTGCTGGTGCTATTGCCGACATGTAGCTCTCAATTACAAAACAACAGCAGCTTATTTTAAGCACTGATGTGATTTTAATGGTACATGAGAGAATAGATTGAAGCATTGACTGCCGGGCATTGATCATTTGCTTAATCAATTCAGGGAGGGCAAAGAGTTTTTCATATTAATGAAAAATCGGAATCAGTACTGGCTTCCATGTAACACGGCAAAGTCTCATGATAATGTATGGGCACAGGGATCACATCTACACAGGTGAGACAACAGGGATTCCCCTTGGCCAGATTTTCTAAACCCACCACCTCCGGCCCTACTAGACATATTCCAAGTCCTAAATTTGGAGCTTGTTCTTCATTAGTCTTTGACCATATTTACGGCATTGTTTGACACTGTGTTTGAAATGCTAGAGGTAAAATACTGAAAAGCAGATATGCTTCTAAATTGATATGGGTTGTCTGGACATAGTCTAGAAAGATTTTTTTAATCATAAAAAAGAGTGAGGGTTAATTTATTAAAGAAGGGGCAAGGTGCAAAAACAGAAGCAACACAATATATTTTTTGCACTCACCACCATTGCATTCAGGGTCGGACTAGGCCCACAAGAGCTCAGGGCCCACCAGGTTTTTTCTGGTGTCCCTCCGGCCCAGTCCTACCCTGAATGCAATGGCCCATATCCACTTCTTAATAACGGCGACGCTAATAATCTTGTGCGTGGGAAGAGGAAAGCAGAGAGGAGTTGGGCCAGGAGCAGACACTGTTGCAAAGAGCCTTCCCAGCTCATTAGAAACTTTCAGCGGCAAAGAGCACAATGGAGTGAGTTCCATGGTAACCGAGTTCCCTGCAATGCTTCCTTGTTTGCGCCACACGCATGCGCACAAATCCGGAGAGGCACCGGAGAGGCAAGGGGGGCCCTGGAGCAGCAGCCCTGGTAAGCCCCAAGCCCCCCAGTCCGCCCCCTGATTGCATTTGCCTTTAAGTGCAAGGTTTTGCTTCCAAAATGGATTATAAAGAGTTGTGCCTATGCATACAGTAGGGGTGGGTGATGGTTGGTACATGGGCACATGGGCAACCCATGTCACCCCCTTGCTTGTATGTTATTCACAATGTACAAGTTTTAATTTCACTGCTGTCCTCAGTGGCAGATTTTTATCCAGTACAAAGCACAGAGCACAGGTTGCAGTGATGGCAGGGCTACGTGCATTGCTTTGGGCATGGAGCTTTAAAGGGCTTGTCAACTCAATAATAATCATAATTTTAACTTTCCAATATATATTTATTAAAATGTTTTTTAAGTTATTTGTAAAAACAGTTGCTAGCAGCATGTGTTTAACTCCTGGTTGTTACTTTCTAAACTAGGCATGCACCGAATCCAGGATTCAGATTCGGCCGAATCCTTCTGCCCAGCAGAACTGAATCCTAATTTGCATATGCAATTTGGGGGCATGGAGGGAAATCATGTGACTTTTTGTCACAAAACAAGGAAGTAAAAAATGTTTTCCCCTTCCCACCCCTAATTTAGGATTCTGTTCGGTATTCGGCCGTATCTTTCGCAAAGGATTCGGGGGTTTCTGCCAAATCCAGAATAGTGAATTCTGTGCACAACTATTCTAAACAATATTGCAAAAATCTTGGTTCCCAAGCAAAGACTGTTAATCAACTGCCTTGTCTTACATTGTATCATCAGTCTGAGCAATCAGGGCAGAGAATAGACAGGGGGGTAGGGATGTAGCGAACTGTTCGCCCGCGAACTAGTTTGCGCGAACTTCGACCGTTCGCGTCCGCCGAATGTTCGCGAACGTTTGGGAACGTTCGCAGTTTGAGTTCACGTTCGATCGTTCGACCATTCGACCATTCGAATTCCTTCGACCGCTAAAAATCGAACGATTTCCATTCGTTCGAACGATTGTAAGCATTCGATCCAATGAAAAGCATTCGATCGAATGGCTTCGATCGTTCGATTCGAATGAAAATCCTTCGATCGAACGATTAAAATCCTTCGATCGTTCGAATGGAACGATTTTAGCGGTGTTCGAAGTTCGCGAACTGTTCGCGAACGTTCGCATTTTTTGCCGGTGTTCGCGAACGGCGTTCGCGAACACCAAATCGGCAGTTCGCTACATCCCTACAGGGGGCAGGCAAACTGCTTTCAATAGAATTGATGTATGTATATTGCAAAGTTGTTTAGAATTGTATTTTCTTTTTTTAGGCAAAATTTTATCTTTTGGCTTGACATTCCCTTAAAGGGCTGAGATTTTAGGGCCTTAGTTTCCTGCACTTCATAAATTACTGCTAAAGTGTTGTGATGTTTTAAACCATATATGGTGAAACCGCAACGACTGGCTCTTAGGTGATCCAAAGCAGCACACAAGGCCCATCCTGATTTAACTCTGGGGGGCAAATTTACTAAAGGGTAAAGTGACTAACGTTGGTGAAAATTCGACAGCATGGCGTCATTTCAGTACTTCGCTGATTTACTAACGGTCGTTGGCGTAACTTTGCTAGCAAAGGAGGTAGACTCTAGAGCAGTGATCCCCAACCAGTAGCTCTTGAGTAACATGTTGCTCTCCAACCCCTTGGATGTTGCTCCCAGTGGCCTCAAAGCAGGTGCTTATTTTTGAATTCCAGGCTTGGAGACAGGTTTTGGTTGTATAAAAAACAGATGTACTGCCAAACAGAGCCTCAATGTAGGTTGACAGTCCACATAGGGGCTACTAAATGACCCATTACAGCCCTTATTTGGCTCCCAAGAACATTTTTCATGCATGTGTTGCTCCCCAACTCCTTTTACTTCTGAATGTTGCTCACGGGTTCAAAAGGTTGGGGATCCCTGCTCTAGAGGTACTTCACTCCCTAATGCCAGGCAAATGGACATAACTACGCAAATTCACTAAGATGCGGATTTTACTGAACGTTACTAGTGATGGGCAAATTTATTCGCCAGGCGCGAATTCGCGGCGAATTTGCCGCCAGCGAATAAATTCGCTGCAAAAATTTGCCGGCGTCAAAAAAAAAATTCGAAAAAAAACGACAGCGGCGTCAAAAACGGGCGCCGGCGTCAAAAACGAGACGCCGGCGCCGTTTAGTGAATTTTTCGCCGTTTCGCGAATTTTGCGCGAAATTCGCAAATGTTTCGCCGTTTCGCAAATTTTGCGTGAAATTCGGGAATTTTTCGGCAAAGCGAAACGGCGCAAATTCGCCTATCACTAAACGTTACCTATTGCACCAGACTTGCCGTCGCCACCTCAGACCAGGCTAAGTGCAATAGAGTAGATTGGAATTCCTCAAAAAATAGTGAAACATTTTCAAAGTCCCAAAAAACTCTGGCATCTTTTTCTATTTTCAGGGTGATAGGCTGCAAAAGAGCGTAAACATTTTTTGGGGTAACCAGCTTCCCCCCTACATTTCCTAACATATTGCACATAAACTGTACACTGGGCTCATGTGTAGGGCAATATAACAACTTTATTCTATTAAGGTTTCCCGGGCTTGTGTAGTGTAATGTATTTGCTGCAACATATACGTCCATTGTACTTTAACTTCCCACCGTATGCAAATTAGGCAACGCTAGCGCAACTTTGCTTTGCTTGGCACAGTAATGCTAGCACAAATTCACCAGCGTTTGGAGCCCCGGACGCAATTAGCAATGTCCTGGTGAATCTACGCCTGAAGTGTTGTGCTGTGAGCGAAGCGAAAGGCGAATTTTCGGAGGTTAATAAATTTGCCCCTTGCTCTTTACCATTTTTTTCATATTCTCCAACCCAGCATAAACCACAGCTTTCCTTGTCTACAGATATCTCTGTCTTGCAGGTGCCGGTGCAAGTGTAGAATTAGTCTCACTGCAGCTTCATTTTTAAATTTGGCACCATTACTTTACACTATATTTATCAGGAGGAATAGTATAGACACCGGTAAATCCCGGAGAACCGGCATGCCTAGAAATATTGTCATATGTTCAAAGTGTAAGTTGCCAAGGAGACGGAGGGTTGGCTGTCAAGGAAGGGGAACGCATTAAGATGCTGTAAACGGCCCCTAAATCATCTAAATCTCCCCACTGTGAATTAACTGGGCATTCAAAATAATAGGCAGATTCCCATGAAATGACCAACCATTAACTCAGAGCCAAAATGGATATGGTGCACTCAAATGATAAACCAAAAACAGTGTATATAAATCTAAACACAGACACCTTTTATTATTAGGTTTAAAGAGCAAATATAATTTATAAATAATGAAACAAATATAGTTCAGAGTTAAGGGTTCAGGCTGAGGTTGGGGGTGGGGCAAGACAAAGGTATGGGATCTGATATTCATGCTTTGCAGGTAACATCCCATGACTGTACATGACAAGGTAGGGCAGGAAACCCCAAAAAAAGGGAGAAGTACGCCGGATCATTTATAGCAAAATAAACTCTAGTATGAACAATGTAAGTCTTGTAAATAAATGGGTGGTATGTGAAGGATACTATATTTGCAATTGAGCTCTACATATCAAATAAATGATTCTCCAAACTACAATGCCAGGTTCAAATGACAGTATATAGAACAAATATTTTATGAACACAATGAATTTAAAAAAAAAAGCTCAGTTGAATAAAGTCTCGAGGGGGTAGAATGGACCCCAGTACAAAATCCCAAGAATTCAATTGGAAATCCCGTTTCAATCCGTATAGATGCAAAGCATCCCTCAATGTGACAGTTCAGCCCAACATACACAGTTGAAACAGCTTGATTTATGTACAAGACATAGAGAACATTGTTGGCAAATGACAGTGATAAATAACAAAATGACCACAAGTACAGCAGAAAGGTTAAAGTGCAACGATAGTATAAAAGATACAATCATAAGGCACTATGCACTACACATCCCTCTATTATATACAATTTTAGTACAGGGTGGAACGGTTTGCAATAATATGTGAGTGATGTCACAATACTATGTAAAAATTATACTTATAGGAGACTGTCTATTTAATATATTATAGGAATGTTAGAAGTCAACTAAGAGGTCAAAAACCATATAAAGCTATAAAGTGGCGGCAAATACTGGCTAGTTATACATTATTTTATATCCAAGTGATCTTGGAGCTGTAGTTCAGCAACACCTGAGGAATTTAAGCTTGGAGTTACTTCTATTGCTTATAATACATGCATGCTAAAAGTTGTGAGCTCAGTGAGGATACTCGGGGTTGGAGAACTGCAGGGTCAAACCAATATCAATTTGAGTGCGGGATACATCATTTCTTTTATTACATCATAGCTTAAACACTGCCGTCCAAAGTGCATTATAACAAGCAATATCTGCAAATAACCTGTAACATATTATAAACGGTGCTTAGTGATGTCATCGATAATTAAATATCGTGTCGCCAGGTTATTAAAAATCATCATGATTTGTGTTATTGATGACTGTCTATGGAACTTGTGACTTTTGTTCACTCTTCTACTGGGATGTTGGCAACAGATAAATTTGGTGCCAGGAGTAGTGAGGGGCGAATTTGTCTGGTTTCACCGAAAAATTTGAGAATTTCCTGCGAAGTTCGTGAAAAATTTGTGAAACGCGAATTTTGACACCCGCATCAATGTTGACGTGGGCATCAATTCTAATGCTTGCATCAATTTTGATGCCCGCGTTAAAGTCAATGGGTGTCCGAATAATGTTGACGTGTGGGAGCGCTGGTAAAACTGGTGTGTTTTCTTTTTAAACAGAACTATAGTTTATATAAATCTTTATATAAAGAAGCTGCTGTGTATCCATGGAAACAGCCATTCAAGCACAGAATACACAGCAGATAACAGATAAGTTCTGAATCCACTGTATATTACAGAGCTTACCTGTTATCTGCTGTGTATCCTGAGCCTTTTCTCCTTTTTCCAGCTTGAATGGCTGCCCCCATGGCTACACAGCAGCTTGTTTATATAAACTATAGTAGTACTTATCTGTTATCTACTGTGTATCCTGTGCTTGAATGGCTGCCCCCATGGCTACACAGCAGCTTGTTTATATAAACTATAGTAGTACTTATCTGTTATCTACTGTGTATCCTGTGCTTGAATGGCTGCCCCCATGGCTACACAGCAGCTTGTTTATATAAACTATAGTAGTACTTATCTGTTATCTACTGTGTATCCTGTGCTTGAATGGCTGCCCCCATGGCTACACAGCAGCTTGTTTATATAAACTATAGTAGTGTTTCTAAAGCAAACACATACCAATGCAGCGCAACACTATGTTATATTTTCATTACTGTAAAACACTTTCAATTTTTGGTGTTACTGTTCCTTTAAGTAGCACAGTCCAGACTATGCGATATCAGCTCTTAGCACCCCATGACAGCTGGCTGATACATTAAATGTGTTACTGTCACCCTCTTTCTCTACTATGTTGCATCACTGATTAACATAGAGTCACATAAGTCAGTGACTGTAGTAGCCAATTTGCACTTGGACATAACCCGATAATAAACAGGGAATATATATGAATCACAATTTTATATAAGTGCCAATTTGTAACCCCCAATAACACATTAATTTGCTACAGCTTTTTATATGAAGCACCTTCTACATGTTGAATGAACAAAGCCTTTATTGACACACACTGGGTTCTAGGGAAGAGACTATCCTGCTCTATTTCCCCTTGTTATTTCTACTGCTATTTCTCTTGCGAAGACATTAAATTTGATCGCAAGCTCCATCAGGCAGGGAGCCGCGGTGCCTGAAAAAAAGTACAAGGAAACTTTTTTTTGGCTCCCCACAATGTAGCAGAAGCTTGTTCACAGTGATTGCATGAAATCAGCTAAACATTAGATTCAGTGTTGCTGTAAATGGGTTTTTACATAGCAGTTATGCATCCGAAATATCTGCTGCTACCGTGCGCCATCTCATGGTCACAGAGGATAACTGCAACACTTTTCAGCTCTTTTGTGCCGGACTTTTATCGATCGCTTATATTTTAGGAGCTCAAGGGAACCGCGCTGGCAGTTGGAATGTTTAAGCTTGTTACAATACAGAATACAAGCCCTGCCATGCACAGGCATTGGAGCAGTTCCGGATTTAGAATCGATTCTGTTCTTATAGAAATGTTCTGTTTTCATTTGTGTTTATTTTGCAGCTTCCCTGTTATTTGTACTTTACATCGCTGTGAAATATGTTGGTGCTATATAAATACATGTTAATAATAATAATAATGATGAATTTGCCACAAGCAGGTAAGCTATATATGTTCCTAGCCTGGAGGCTGTATAGCGGCGCACAATTGTCCCTTGAGCTACAGGTTGAGGGTAGGGGAGCGGGTCCCTGGCTCATTCAGTCACATTCAGTCTGGAGGGAGCGGCTGATCCTTCTCTACTGCCGCCTGATAATCGCTCAGACTCGCTCTAACAAAGGAACGGGCGAATAGACTGATTCAACAACATACGGTCTGTGAGTGTGTGTGTGTGAGATTGTGTATGTTTGTGACAGGGTGGAGGAGAGGGAGTAGGTATCATGTGTTTCTGCTAGGGATATAGCGATATATATATATATAATCATTCATATGTGTATCTAGGTATAGCACATGCTATATAATGTACACTACAGTGTGCCTCTATCCATATGCCAAGAAAAGTGAAAGAGAAGAGAGGGTGGGACAGATATCATATGTGTGATAAAAAAGAAGACAATACATACAACATACAATGTACAAATACACTGTGCCTGGATCTATATACCCCTGGTAAGGAGAGAGAGATACCCTGTGTGAGTAAGAAAGAGAGAAGGTGGGAGAGAGATACCCTGTGTGTGAGAAATATACAGTATATAGAGAAAGTATCTATAATGTACAATATAATACGATATGATATAGAAGGTGAATATCTGTGTGTGAGAGGGAAAGGGAGGGAGAGCGAGAGCGAGAGAGAGAAAAGGCTTGTTTTGCGCGTGAGGCAGACAGACTGATGGACAGAAAGTGTGGGTAAAAGGGTAAAAGAAGTGTGGGTTAGAGGGGCTTTTGTGCACACGTGTGTATAACAGATCACAGGCATTTAAGAGAGAGAGAAATACAGTGTGTGTGTGTGTAGATAGATAATATCATAGTGTGTTTTAGGAAGTCTTTGGAGAGTTTGTTATCTTGTGCAAGTTACATTATGAATGCTATACACTGTATGTTGCTGCTGTACAAACTGCACAATCATTCATCCATGGCACACGTGTGTACGTGTTTGTGCGTGTTTGTGTGTATATGTGTGTATGTGTGTGTGTGCATGCATGTTTGTGTGTATGTGTGTGTGTGCATGCATGTTTGTGTGTGTCTCAGAGGATTGCCTGTAGCTGTGTATAGAATGCTGTGTGTGGTGAGAATATAATGTAGTTGGAGTGAATTTGCCAGGCTCTGGACAATCCCCTCTCCTTGTAACCTTGAAGCACAATCTCTGTGTCTATGACTTTCTTCCATAGGAATGTCTCAATAAATAGATTCCCTCCCAGGCAGCAGAAGGCACATGAGCGCTTTGTTAATGTTAATCTTGAAGAGTGTCTGCAAATGAAAGACATATCTCTCCCAGCCATGCTGCTCTGAATAGTAATAGGTGCTCCCCCAAGGTGCTGCTGAAATGCCAGGCACATCATACAGTAGGATTTATAGGGCAGTGATTTCATGTGTCACATATAGCGCAATGACAACACAGTCATGGAAAAGATCCATTTGGTCCATCGTGAAGGACGCCCTTGGACTTAGAAGGGATTAATTGGGAGACATAAATTACTTGCACAGGATGAAACTAGGGACACGGGGAAGATGTTTCCATAAAGCTAAATGCCCTTGGTGGCTTCTGCTGAATACATGAGCAGCTCCCTGCTCTCCCCTCTCCCGTGGTCATATTTTGATTTTACTGCTGATAATAAAAAAAACAATTCCAGCAGACAGAGGACAGAGCTGTATAATTAAATCATTATTTCTTGTTAACAGTTACATTAACTAAAAAGAAAGAGTCACTGGAGAACCCACCACATCCTCCTCCTCCTCCTCAGTTGCCTGTTACTGTGTGCAGGTGCCCCTAGGGCCCACTTTTAACCACTTCAGTGCACTGATGGTAAGAAACATATTCCCTTTAGTTAAAGGAGTTGTTCACCTTCCAAGCACTTTGTTTCTGGTAAACTATCTGAAACCAATTGAACTGAAAAAAAAAAGACTTTACACTTCAGTATAGAAGATAGAAAGTAATTGGAAAAAAGTCTAAGTGTTCACCGTTCTGGGGAGGGGGGTCGCCGACCCTCTAAACCAGGGGTCCCCAACTGTGAGCCACATTCAAATGTAAAAAAAAAGTTGGGGAGCAACCCAAGCATGACAAAAATTCCTGGGGGTGCCAAATATAGGCTGTGATTGGCTATTGATAGCCCCTATGTGCACTGGCAGCCTACAGGAGGCTCTGGCACTACAAGTTGTTTTTATTCAACAGAAATTCAAAAATAATCACCTGCGTTGAAACCAAAATCTAAGGGGAGGGGGATCGCTGCTCTAAACTGTTCTAAATTTATACATTTACTTGATACATTTCTTATCTTTATTCCTGCCGAGTAGAATCTCTGGGTTTCATTCAGCGTCGGACTGGGCCGGCGGGACACCGGGAAAAAACCTGGTGGCCCCAAGCCCTCGTGAGCCCACCCCAGGAGGCTGTTACAATTGATACAATAGTTTCTAATACGCCAGAGATGCTGCTGAGAAATGTATCAACTAAATGTTGCAAAATTGTAACAGAGTCTGCGCCTGAATTACTGAGCTGTCAGACTCAAACACCAGAGACAGGGACATTAAACTTTAAATTTAGATTTTGGAAAATCAGTAAAAAAAATAAAAGATGGAAAGTGATTGAAAAAAAGTCTTTGTTTCTGGTGAACAATCTGAAAATAATTGAACTGAGAAAGATGTTTGGAAAGTGAACAACCCCTACTCATAGGAGTAGCATGAGCAGAAAGTACATTGACAGACAATGGTTGATCTATATAGGGTTACAGGTCTAGGCCACTTTTTCCTTTAAGCCCCACTGGAGGTCCAGCCTTGGGTCAGCGACCCCTTTAGCTCACATATATAGGAAAATATCAGAGTGTAAGTCATTGAGCCACAGTTCAAAGAATATTTAGGAGAGCAAGTAGGTTTTCACCCCCAAATCTCATCCTAGGTGACCTTCAAGTTGGGCTTTTGGCTGCACCTAGTGATGGGCAAATTTCTCCTGTTTCACTTCGCCGAAAAATTCACGAATTTCCCGCGAAATGATGAAAAATTTGTGAAAGTCGAAAATGGATGCCAGTGTAATTTTGGATGCACGTCCAAAAAGTTGCTTGCGTCAATTTTGACGCCGACTTTAAAGTCAATGGGCGTGTTGACACGTAACTATTTTGACGTGAGCAACTTTTCGGACGCATGTCCAAATTTTTTGATGCAGGCGAATTTTTGGGGAATTTATTCGCTGGTGGCGAAATATGAGCCAGGTGAATTTATTCGCCCATCACTGTCTGCACCTAGTAGAGCAAATCTTAGCCTAACTGGAAACAGGCTGAATCCCCCATTGTTTCTGCTTCAGTTTGGAAAACCCCGGTCCAGTGTTGGACGGGGATGCCACGGCCCCACCAGAAAACATTAGACTGTGGGCCCAACAAAAACAACTTAGACCGTGGGCCGACTTTCCAAACTATTATTCCTCCTCCTCTCACTCAACCTCTTCATTGTCCTAGTCTTTTATACAGTGTCTACTTACTATACTGTATTCTTTCATTGTTTTTCCCATAAAGAAATAGGGAATGACCATGAAATAGGACAAATGGTTAGACGTATGAGGGCCCACCGGGAGTTTTCCTGGTAGCCCAGTAGGCCAGTTCGGACACTGTTGTGGTCTAGACTAGAGAAGAGCCCATTCCATATTTAACTCATCATTTACCTCGTTGACTGCTTTGTTAACTGCATGCCCAGTCCTCCCAGGGGCCACCTTTTCGGGAACCTTTTCATTGTTTTGGGTAGTGGAGTTATAAGGTTTTAGGAACATGAAGTCGCTCTTGGCCGATTCCGGGGTCAGACAAACTTTGTAACAATAATTTGGAGGCGTGGTCTCCATGCAGTTGGTCTGCACTTTATTCCCAGAGGAGATCTGTAAGTTGATGTTTGAGTTTTTAAAGACCCCTCCAGATGAATCAGATGTCATACAGCAACAGGTAGGGAGGGAGCACTTGTAATCCTGCAGGGAGAGCCGGTCTTTGCGACATTTGATGACAGTGAGGACAATGATGGCCACCAGGAAGGTGAAGGAGACTGAGCCAAGGGACACAATTAAATAGAGAGTGAGGGAGGAGGTGGCAGGGTCTGGATTTAAAGGCACATCATTAAACTCAGAGTGGCTGTCGGGAATGTTGTCTACAACAGTGAGGAGTAGGGAAAGTGAAGTGGAGAGGGCAGGTTGCCCATTGTCTCTGATCTGGATGAGCAGCCGGTGTTTGGTGGCATCTCGCTCAGTTATGACACGGATAGTCCTCAGCTCCCCCGAGTACAATGAGATGCTAAAGAGAGTCGAGTCGGTGACTTGGATGATCTGGTAGGACAGGCGAGAGTTCTGGCCAGAGTCAGCGTCCATAGCTGTGATCTTGCCAATCAGATAACCGGGGTCGGCGTCTCTGGGGATGAGGTCAGTGGCCAGGGTTCCATTCTTGGGCAGGGGGGAGACAATCACGGGGGCGTTGTCATTGTGATCCAGAATAAAGACATGGACTGTCACATTGCTGCTCAGAGGGGGGAAGCCGGCGTCTTGCGCTTGAACCCTGATCTGAAAGTTCCTGATCTGCTCGAAGTCGAAGGAGCGCAGGGCATAGATGCTGCCGGTGTCCGAGTTTATGGAGACGTAAGTGGCCACGGGCATCCCCTGGATCTCACCCTCCGCGATGGAATAAGACAAAAAGGCGTTGTGGCTGTAGTCGGGGTCGGAGGCGGTGACGGAGCAGATGGAGGCGCCCGGCGGGTTATTCTCAGGGACATACACCGTATAGGAGGGCTGCGGGAAGGCGGGGCTGTTGTCATTGACGTCATTGACCCGCACGTGGATGACTTTATTAGTTGTGAGCGCGGGGGAGCCCGAGTCTGTGGCGCTGATGCTGATGTTGTACTCGGGCACCTGCTCCCGGTCCAGCCGCTCGGTGGTCACCAGGGTGAAGTAGTTCTTGTAGGACGAGTGCAGCTCAAACGGGACGTTGTGGGCGATGCGACAGTCCAGCTCCCCGTTGTCCCCCGAGTCTCGGTCCGTGACGCTGATCACGGCAATGACAGTCCCCGGGGAAGCGTCTTCCATGACCGGAGAGGAGACCGAGGTGAGAACGATCTCCGGGGAATTGTCATTGACATCCAGGAGACTGACGAGCAGCCGGCAATGAACTGACACCGCCGAGGGGCCCCGGTCCTTGGCCTGAATATAAACTTCGTACACGTTGCATTTCTCGTAGTCCAGAAGCCCCTTGACTCTCACGTGACCAGTGCGGGGCTCCACCAGGAACAGCTCCCGCACCTTCTGCGCCGCGTGTCCGCTCAGCGAGTACTCGATCTCCCCGTTCGTTCCCTCGTCCAGGTCAGTCGCGTTCAGCTGAATCACGAGGGTCCCCAGGGGCACATTCTCCTCCAGACTCACCCGGTACAGAGACTGCTGGAAGCTGGGCACGTTATCATTGGCGTCCAGAACACTGACCGTCACCACTGCGCTCCCCGACCTCTCCGGCCGACCCCCGTCCATGGCGGTGAGTAGAAGCCGGTGACTGTTCTGCTGCTCCCGGTCCAGAGGTCTCTCCAGGACCAGCTCGGCGAATTTGCTGCCGTCGCTCCTGCTCTGGACCTGGAGGGAGAAGAAGCCGTTGGGGCTGAGTTTGTAGCTCCTCAGACAGTTGCTGCCGACGTCCGGGTCCTGCGCGCTCTCCAGCGGGAAACGAGAACCGGGGGTCGCCGACTCGGACACCTCGAGCACATAGTCCTGCCAGGGGAAGCTCGGGGCGTTGTCGTTGATGTCCAGCACCTCCACCTCCACCCGGTACAACTGCAGCGGGTTCTCCAGCAGCGCCTGCACCTGCACCCGACACACCGGCTGCGCCTCGCAAACTTCTTCCCGGTCGATCTTCTCGTTGATGAACAGGATCCCGTTCTCCAGATTCACCTCCAGGTGCTGCTTGTTGGTCCCGGACACGACTCGGAAGCGCCTCGGAGACAAGTCGGACATGTCCAGCCCCAAATCCTCCGCGATGTTCCCCACGAACGCCCCGTGTTCCAGTTCCTCCGGCACTGAGTAGCGGATCTGTCTGGAAGCCCGAGCCGAGCAGCAAGTGAAGAGGAGCGCGAGGAGCTGTCCCAGGTGCTGCCCGAGGCCCCCGCAAAGCAACATGTCCGAGACCGGCGGGACTGAGAGCTGAAGTCTGTGACACAGAGGGGAGACCCCGGCAGCTGCTGATCCAACTCAGTGAGATAAACGTGATCTTCCAACTGCTGCTGCCGCCAGACTTGTGTGATCCTTCCCTCACCTCCCTCTACTTTCTACTCGCTCCCTCCCAAATACTCTCATTATACCGGGGGAGGAGGGGCCACACTCACATCACTCCTCCTCCTCCAGTGTTACCGGACAACTCCCGCTACTCACAGCTCGGCCGCTCTTTAACCCTCTGCAACACGAGCCCGGCACAAAGAAAAGCTTCAGAATATCCTGGGGACACAAAGCCTCC